>NC_133537.1:136238911-136543414 GCF_048544455.1 Silene latifolia | reverse complement strand
TATTGGGGGATTGCTGAGTTCACCTGCTTAGGCCGTGGTTATTATGCTGCTGTCAGTCCTGTGTTTCGTCCCTTCCTGTTGCTATTATACATCATCTAAAGCAGTGAACATGACTTTGTGAGACAATCCATCAATATTATTCATCTGAGTGATGCGTTAATTTGTCAGATGAACTTTCCTAACTGCCTTGAGTAAACAAATTAGATTTGATCATCACGTGACCTTGTTTCCAATTCTTGGATATTACTGTACCTATCATGCGTTGACTTACTGACCAAATTGTATGCTTTAATCCATTTGGCCACTTAGTGATCTTTATTATTTCACTTGATTCAATATTAACTTGGTTGTATTGATTGTGAATTGAGATGAGTTTACTCGAGTATTGTGGAAATGGGTTGTCTTTGGTCAGTCTTGGACGCAATTTTTAGGCTGGAATTGTTGTTGGTTCGAGTCAATTTGATTACTCTCGTCTTGTGTGCATATACATGAATGAACATGGTCTTTTGTTTGGATGAATTCGGCCTTGTAACATGCTTAAAAACTCGTCTTAAGACGGCCTCATGAATTTGCTAGAAAAACCATGTATATATAAGTTGTTGATGGGTGACTTTTGTGGACTGTTTTCGAGTCGAACTCACGGATGATTTGAACTAAATAGTTGATTCCCGCCTCCTTTGTATATCCAAGTATGTAATGGGTTGGTGGTATGTGAGAAATTTCACCCTTTTCATGCTTAAAATTTCGTCTTAAGACGGTCACAAAAGAACTTTATAAATTGTAAAAATGGACTTTGTCGAGCAGTTTTCGTGGGCTGTTTTGACGGGTTTCTTTATGATAAATTGAACCAACTTTCTTGGTATTGACTCAAGTACAGGTAAATGTTTTGATTGGGTCTTTTGTTTGGGTGAAATCCGTCTTGGTTTGGCCTAGAAAACCGTCCCAAGACGGCTGGACTGGAGGGAATTGTTGCGTTGTTGACTGTGATCGTGCGCATATCCTCCTACATGCTTTCTTTTTTTTGTCTTTTGTGCTTTGCTTGTTCATTTTGGTGGTTTAATGGTTGGGCTCACTCTTGTTTTTTTTGGACTCATTTTCTTGTTGTGGTTTGGGCTCACCACCCTCTTAATTTTGGGCTAACCACAAGTATGTATTTGGGCTCACCATATTTACTTTGTTGGACCTATGCGATTAAATTGTTTGGACCTTACATAAGTTTAGGTTCGGTCGTGTCTAAAATTTTCGGGCTTGAGTGGTTAATTCCTGTCTCGTATTTTATATATTGTGACACGTTAAATATCGTTCTTTTGTATACCCACTATGTAGGGCTCAATCGGTTTTACTCGTTGGATTCCTTTGGTCTTATTTATTGGGCTAGTTATGTGAGTTAGTTAAATTTGTGTAGTTTACTTGATTGGACTTGGTAGGCTTCGCTTGTTGGATTTCACGTTTTATTCCGTAAATTTCACATAACGTAAATTATTCATTATCACTCTTTATATCTTATTTAACCGGCTTGTTAAATTATAAAATGGAATGTTTAGTAATATAATACAAGTATGAGATATTTATTATAAGTACTTGTAAGAGTCATATTCTAGATAATGTCTAGTATTGTTCGGTTGTGAGAGTCTTGGTTCTACCGGAATACTAGGGGTGAGCCTGAGGCCCTCTAGTTGCGGTATGAACGTCGGGAGTGATGTTCCCATCCGTACTCATAGTGATGCAGACCATAAGTATGAATGTGACATTATCATCTCGACCCCGAGTCTTGGTCCTATCGGGTACTAGGGGTGAGCCAGAGGCCCTCTAGTTGCGATATGATTCGTCGGGAGTGATGTTCCCATCCGTACTCATGGTGATGCAGACCGTAAGTATGAATGTGACATTAATCATCCCGTCCCCGAGTCACGGTCCTATCGGATGCTAGGGGCGAGCCATAGGCCCTCTAGTTGCGATAAGGTCGTCGGGATTGATGTTCCCATTTGCACTTATGGTGAGATGCAAGCCATAGGTATGAATGTGACATTAATAATCCCGTTCTATGTGCTTGTTTGTTGTGTTTGTTTCTTGTATTTGGCCATGTTTTAAAGGTAACCGCTGAGCCAGATACTTGTTTGTTGTGCCTCGGACATGTTTTAAAGGTAACCTCTGAGTCGGGCACTTGTTTGTTGTATTTGGCCATGTTTTAAAGGTAACCGCTGAGCCAGATACTTGTTTGTTGTGCCTCGGACATGTTTTAAAGGTAACCTCTGAGTCGGACACTTGTTTGCAGTATTTGGACATGTTTTAAAGGTAACCGCTGAGCCATATACTTTATGTGTTGTGCCTCGGACATGTTTTAAAGGTAACATCTGAGTCGGGCACTTGTTTGTAGTATTTGGACATGTTTTAAAGGTAACCGCTGAGCCATATACTTTAGAGGTCGTGCCTTGGACATGTTTTAAAGGTAACCGCTGAGCCAAGGTACTTAAGGATTGTGTCTCGGACATGCTTTAAAGGTAGCCTCTGAGCCGGATGCTTTGCTTATTATGTGATGTTAGTGGTCTCATTTCATGTATTGTATTTTATTTGGCTTTCAAAGTTCATGGCTAAGGTTTCCATTCACATGTTTCATGATGTTAATCTTGTTTATCCGTGACCTATGATATTCTATCGTGTTTATAGTTGTATTATCATTTATGACATTTTAGTTGGATTGTCTCATATGTATGTATCATACGCCTTATCTATGATTGACTACGCATGTTTGGAATGTTAGTCTCATATCTCAATGCTTGCATCAAATGGTTATATTCATGATGTTCTAATATGTTCTTGTTTATCTGTGTTTCGACATTTTGTGGCTGGGAGAACCTTGAGTTACTCCCCACTGACTGTGGCGTTCATGTTTACATGAATGACAGGTTGTGAAGATGCTTACTTGGGAAAGACGTGTGGGCTAGCGAGAACTAAACATTGGACTAGTAGTTGGTTTATTAGGATTGTTTAGACTCACCTTTTATCTTTTGTCATTCGAGGGATATATTTTCCCTCACCTTTGACTATCGCGTTTGTATAATTTAATCTTTATTTCCGCATTCTTTATTTGTCTTTTAGATTTTTATGAACCCGCGCTTTATAAACTTTAAAAGTCTCAAAAATTTCCTAAAATTCCGCATTTTATAATTTATATTTTCCGCGTTATTGCGGGGGTTCATAGTTGGTATCAGAGCCTTTGTTGCTCCCGACGCACACACGTGTACCCCAAACTTAGTTTGAACTTGACCTTGAATAATGAATGAGAGATGGGTAGAACTAAGGACCTAAGTTGGTAGTCTCTTTGTGTATGCTATTTGTTAGGTGCTAACTTGATTGATTTATTTGGTGTCTTGAGAAGATGGTGCGACCAACCAAGGTGGAGAATACTATCATGGAAGCTCTTACACAAATTCTCCGGAATCAACAAGATGCCAATGCTCAAGTCAATCATCGTCCTAACTCCCGTGGCAAGAGATCCTTTGTACCCTCATCTTCGTCATCTACTAAGAAGAAGAAGCCTTTTCTAAGAGGACAAGTACCAAGTGGACAAGTGCTAGGTGGACAAACTCCCTCATCGGAAGACAACCCTGAGGAGACCCGCAAATGTTTCAAGTGTAGGCAAGCTTATCACCCCGGGATTGGATGCTATGATATGCCCTTGAAGTGTTACCTTTGCAAGAAGCCTGGTCATTTCATCAAGGATTGCCCCGAGAAGAAGAAGACTTCTCCTCCTCATGATCCGGAAGTTGAGCCTAGAGGAGCCGTTCGTGTCGAGAATCAAGTCGGAGCCGTCGTTCCTCCCGACACCACTTCGGGTGTGTTTTCTATCCTTGATCAACCTTATCTTACTTTTATTCCGTGATGCTCATCCTTCTTCTAAACTCCTTTTTGGTTTACCCTAGGAGTTCCTCTCATATCATTCTTTCCGTATTACCCTTGGAATTCTTGTTGTGAATCTTTCCTCTCGATTCACCTTTGTACCTTTCCCTTTATCTTGACCATAAGCTTTATCGTTCATGCATCTCCTATTCTTTTGGCTGTGCTTTCCCTTTTGTTTCTAATCTAGAGGCTTATGAAAATTCTACCTTTGACATCTTTGTTGACCTTACTTCGACTCTTACCCTGGGAAGTTCATCATAACTCTTTTAATTAGTTAAGTTGAATCCTTTTTTCATACCGGTATCTATGATGTCTAAGTTACTTTTCTTTTATTCAATTTCTAAATATTTCAAGCTACCATTTTATTCATTGTTAAAAGTTGATGTTACTTTTGCAAATCCTTACCTATTTTAAAGATTTGAAAATGAAAATTTGATTTAATTCCATATTTGTTCTTGGAATATAAACTTAATTATCATGATTTTAATTGCTAAACCCGAAATTTCTTTAAATTTTATCCAATTTCGGTTAACTTTGATCTGTTTATGATTTATTGGTGAAAGTTTAATGTTATATTTTCAGGAATTTGACTCCCTTTTTGAGTTTAAAAGTGGAACTTTTATTTTTATATTGGCTTTTGTAAAAGGAAAATTTGAATAGATTACCTTTTTCGATTGTTTTTAACGTTGATGGAATGTTAGGACTCGTTATTAAAGGCATCTAATAACTTGTCCTGCACTTATCGATGAATGATTTTTGTTTGAAACTTGTCTTTGACTTGGAAAGTTAGCGTTCTTGTGTGCACGACAAGAACAATTTCGTTCCATAAAGGAGGCTTATAGTTTTGAAAACTCTTCATAAATATTTTTGAAAGTATTCTGATTTTGGATTTCTGCAAATGATTTGGTATTTTGACCTTATCTTTGATTCGGAGTGTGATGTTCCTGAATGCGCGACGAGAGCACTTTCGTTCCTTTGATGAGAATCGGGTTCTGTTGGAAAATTCTACCTAAAACTTTTGAAAGAATTTTAGTTTTTACAATAAGTAACCTTTTGATATTTTAGTTACAAATTTCAAAAGTCTGGCTTTAATTTTTATAACCTTTCATTTCTATTTTCAAGTTTCGAGGACGAAACTTTTTAAAAGATGGGGTGATTGTAACACCCGCGAATTTCTCATTTTGATATTTATAATTTATTTAACCTTTTAATTACTTTATTTTATATTTTTACATTATTTAATTATATTAATTGTATTTTAAACATAATTTCTATAAAAGTAATATCTTAAAATTGAACTTATATAAAAATACGTGTTTTAGTCGGATAGTAATAATAGTGACAATAATAATAATATTAACAATAATAAAGTTCCGTCCTAGATTATAATAGGTTTAAAATGAAATTCCGTCTTGTGATAGACCGTCACATTTTCACATGTGAGGCCAATCTTTTCCCGACCAATCCCGTATCGACAACACATATCTACCTACCTTTATTACCACTCACTAAATTAACATTCATTCCACACTCACTTTTTTTGACCAATCCCAACCACTTTTCCTTTCTAAACTCCCCTTCTTTTTTCGAAAACTCCTGTAAAACAACCAACAGAGTGCAGCAACAAAACGAGACCCAAAAACCATTTTTGTCGAGCTTGAATCCCAGATTTCGTCTTCATTTCTCAACCATTCCTCTTTATTTTTGTACCATTCTTCTCCTTATCTCTTCCTTCATCTTTTAAGGTAAGAAAGACATAGTCTTGTGGAGTTTTCGTCTCGACCCGTCTCATGAATGTTGCGTTTTTAAGCTAATCTCGGCTGTCATTACGATTTCTAGGTGAAGCTTTGAGGACCCAGAAGGAAACTCGTTCTTAATAGACATTCCTCTCGAAGACTGAAGAAAGTTAAGGTAACGGTGATGGGTTACTCGACAAAATGTCGGGAATCCGTCCTTCCTACTCGTTTTTGTCTTTATTTATCGTAAAGCTCAAGTCTTTGTATGTTACTCATGAATGGGGTTGGTTTTGTGTTGATAATGGTCTTCTTACGCGGCCGTTTTGGTTTCCTTGGACCCGTCTCAACTGGATTCGGGTATTGGGGGATTGCTGAGTTCACCTGCTTAGGCCGTGGTTATTATGCTGCTGTCAGTCCTGTGTTTCGTCCCTTCCTGTTGCTATTATACATCATCTAAAGCAGTGAACATGACTTTGTGAGACAATCCATCAATATTATTCATCTGAGTGATGCGTTAATTTGTCGGATGAACTTTCCTAAGCGCCTTGAGTAAACAAATTAGATTTGATCATCACGTGACCTTGTTTCCAATTCTTGGATATTACTGTACCTATCATGCGTTGACTTACTGACCAAATTGTATGCTTTAATCCATTTGGCCACTTAGTGATCTTTAATATTTCACTTGATTCAATATTAACTTGGTTGTATTGACTGTGAATTGAGATGAGTTTACTCGAGTATTGTGGAAATGGGTTGTCTTTGGTCAGTCTTGGACGCAATTTTTAGGCTGGAATTGTTGTTGGTTCGAGTCAATTTGATGACTCTCGTCTTGTGTGCATATACATGAATGAACATGGTCTTTTGTTTGGATGAATTCGGCCTTGTAACATGCTTAAAAACTCGTCTTAAGACGGCCTCATGAATTTGCTAGAAAAACCATGTATATATAAGTTGTTGATGGGTGACTTTTGTGGACTGTTTTCGAGTCGAACTCACGGATGATTTGAACTAAATAGTTGATTCCCGCCTCCTTTGTATATCCAAGTATGTAATGGGTTGGTGGTATGTGAGAAATTTCACCCTTTTCATGCTTAAAATTTCGTCTTAAGACGGTCACAAAAGAACTTTATAAATTGTAAAAATGGACTTTGTCGAGCAGTTTTCGTGGGCTGTTTTGACGGGTTTCTTTATGATAAATTGAACCAACTTTCTTGGTATTGACTCAAGTACAGGTAAATGTTTTGATTGGGTCTTTTGTTTGGGTGAAATCCGTCTTGGTTTGGCCTAGAAAACCGTCCCAAGACGGCTGGACTGGAGGGAATTGTTGCGTTGTTGACTGTGATCGTGCGTATATCCTCCTACATGCTTTATTTTTTTTGTCTTTTGTGCTTTGCTTGTTCATTTTGGTGGTTTAATGGTTGGGCTCACTCTTGTTTTTTTTGGACTCATTTTCTTGTTGTGGTTTGGGCTCACCACCCTCTTAATTTTGGGCTAACCACAAGTATGTATTTGGGCTCACCATATTTACTTTGTTGGACCTATGCGATTAAATTGTTTGGACCTTACATAAGCTTAGGTTCGGTCGTGTCTAAAATTTTCGGGCTTGAGTGGTTAATTCCTGTCTCGTATTTTATATATTGTGACACGTTAAATATCGTTCTTTTGTATACCCACTATGTAGGGCTCAATCGGTTTTACTCGTTGGGTTCCTTTGGTCTTATTTATTGGGCTAGTTATGTGAGTTAGTTAAATTTGTGTAGTTTACTTGATTGGACTTGGTAGGCTTCGCTTGTTGGATTTCACGTTTTATTCCGTAAATTTCACATAACGTAAATTATTCATTATCACTCTTTATATCTTATTTAACCGAAGCATTAAAATTATAAAATGGAATGTTTAGTAATATAATACAAGTATGAGATATTTATTATAAGTACTTGTAAGAGTCATATTCTAGATAATGTCTAGTATTGTTCGGTTGTGAGTCTTGGTTCTCTTAGGAATACTAGGGGTGAGCCTGAGGCCCTCTAGTTGCGGTATGAACGTCGGGAGTGATGTTCCCATCCGTACTCATAGTGATGCAGACCATAAGTATGAATGTGACATTATCATCTCGACCCCGAGTCTTGGTCCTATCGGGTACTAGGGGTGAGCCAGAGGCCCTCTAGTTGCGATATGATTCGTCGGGAGTGATGTTCCCATCCGTACTCATGGTGATGCAGACCGTAAGTATGAATGTGACATTAATCATCCCGTCCCCGAGTCACGGTCCTATCGGATGCTAGGGGCGAGCCATAGGCCCTCTAGTTGCGATAAGGTCATCGGGATTGATGTTCCCATTTGCACTTATGGTGAGATGCAAGCCATAGGTATGAATGTGACATTAATAATCCCGTTCTATGTGCTTGTTTGTTGTGTTTGTTTCTTGTATTTGGCCATGTTTTAAAGGTAACCGGCCCAGCCGGATACTTGTTTTTTGTGCCTCGGACATGTTTTAAAGGTAACCTCTGAGTCGGGCACTTGTTTGTTGTATTTGGCCATGTTTTAAAGGTAACCGCTGAGCCAGATACTTGTTTGTTGTGCCTCGGACATGTTTTAAAGGTAACCTCTGAGTCGGGCACTTGTTTGTTGTATTTGGCCATGTTTTAAAGGTAAATCATTGGCCAGATACTTGTTTGTTGTACCTCGGACATGTTTTAAAGGTAACCTCTGAGTCGGGTACTTGTTTGTAGTATTTGGACATGTTTTAAAGGTAACCGCTGAACCAGATACTTTTTATGTTGTGTCTCGGACATGTTTTAAAGGTAACCTCTGAGTCGGACACTTGTTTGCAGTATTTGGACATGTTTTAAAGGTAACCGCTGAGCCATATACTTTATGTGTTGTGCCTCGGACATGTTTTAAAGGTAACCTCTGAGTCGGGCACTTGTTTGTAGTATTTGGACATGTTTTAAATGTAACCGCTGAGCCATATACTTTAGAGGTCGTGCCTTGGACATGTTTTAAAGGTAACCGCTGAGCCAAGGTACTTAAGGATTGTGTCTCGGACATGCTTTAAAGGTAGCCTCTGAGCCGGATGCTTTGCTTATTATGTGATGTTAGTGGTCTCATTTCGTGTATTGTATTTTATTTGGCTTTCAAAGTTCATGGCTAAGGTTTCCATTCACATGTTTCATGATGTTAATCTTCTTTATCCGTGACCTAAGATATTCTATCGTGTTTATAGTTGTATTATCATTTATGACGTTTTAGTTGGATTGTCTCATATGTATGTATCATACGCCTTATCTATGATTGACTACGCATGTTTGGAATGTTAGTCTCATATCTCAATGCTTGCATCAAATGGTTATATTCATGATGTTCTAATATGTTCTTGTTTATCTGTGTTTCGACATTTTGTGGCTGGGAGAACCTTGAGTTACTCCCCCCCCTTGCGACTGTAAGCGTTCATGTTTACATGAATGACAGGTTGTGAAGATGCTTACTTGGGAAAGACGTGTGGGCTAGCGAGAACTAAACATTGGACTAGTAGTTGGTTTATTAGGATTGTTTAGACTCACCTTTTATCTTTTGTCATTCGAGGGATATATTTTCCCTCACCTTTGACTATCGCGTTTGTATAATTTAATCTTTATTTCCGCATTCTTTATTTGTCTTTTAGATTTTTATGAACCCGCGCTTTATAAACTTTAAAAGTCTCAAAAATTTCCTAAAATTCCGCATTTTATAATTTATATTTTCCGCGTTATTGCGGGGGTTCACAATTTATATGACACCTAACCATACTTACTCTCTCACCATATGCATAATTAACACAAGACCATATCATGTCACAAACCCTAATTACCAATAAACATGTTATAATGCAACTACCATGAGACAAGTGTAATTAATGACAATAAATGCATAATTAAACATCCATATTATTAGAGCTAAGTAGGGAAAACCCTACCTTAAGCTTACCTTCACAAAGCCTCGATCTAAGGCCTAGAAATGCTATTCAATGAAGCTTCCTACATAAATTAATTACTACATTCATTAACATAATACACTACAATAAACATACAAATTAATCTCCTTAATTACCCATAACCCTAACTAATTATGAGATAATCTGTAACAGCCCTAATTTTCACGACCAAAGATGATAAACTAGACATGGAAAAATTCACGGCTGTTACTCCACATTTAGCTGAAAATGCCAAGTGTAAGGTAAATACAAAGTCAACCTTTAAAAACAAAGTATATGTCTCAAAACTTCATCAAATAATTAAGGCGTTGCAGCGGAAGACTTAAGTATTACAAAATCTAAAACAATAATTAAAATTCAAATCTGACGGTCTTATAAAATTATAAATAAATTAAGACGGAGTATTTATTCAAAATTCTTCCACGCTCGTACTACTCCCCGGATCCAATATGCACCCATGCAGCATTTCAATTATACCTATCAATTGTACCCAAAAACACAATAGGTACAGGTTCCAGTGGGGGAACGACCCAAAACATAAGGACGTCAGCAAAGCTGAGTTTAAGAAAATAAGAAATATTGACAAATTCACAAACAATATTATAAATTAACAAAGCTTCGAAACCAAAGTAAAAACAAGAAATATATTCCAAAACCAATTGTTGTAAATCCAATAATATTAACCTAACAATTCAAAATCCATAACTTTTACCACCTGTGTGCCAAGGTCCTACCCTTGACACGGTCTAGAGGCACCACCTGTGCTTTGTTAGACTCATAAAAGTGCGCACCTCTCACATTTGGACAGTCAGTAGGATGGAACCGTCAAAGGAGAAAGTCTAACTACCTAGCGAATGGCGGCCGGACAATCCCCACCCAAATGAAGTCGGGCCAAGAGTTAAATATTCGGGACGAAATCCCAGGAGCGTCTATGGACATGGCCCACCTGCAGGTCCGGTTCGATCTGCGGACGTGCAACGGTCTTTTTGAAAGCCACGCTCGGCGGCGTAAAGATGCTTTCGACCGGATCGTTTTTAGATCGGTCGGTTTCGTCTCGGTAAGGGTCTCGAAACGATTAGAGATGTTCGGAGTCGCCACCAAGCATTTGTGGGATGCCTGGAACCCGTTCGAATTCCACTTTATACATCGGTCAAATCAAAGCACAAAGCAGCGTTTTGACATAGGTACTAAAGATAAGGAAATCGTCCCTCTTTAACATCCTATCTCTAGAATGACTCTCGTACGCCCTGGATAAGGTCGTCCACTATCCAAAGTTTCTGAGTAACAGGTGAAGGTACGTATTGGGAAGCCCTTTAATCAGACACCCAATCCCGCCCGCGTTTAGCGGCCTCTACTGATCGATCTTGGTTGGTTGAATGCAAAAGTTGATAAAACGGTTTAAATGCATGAATGCGCATCCAATGATTTAAACCTAACATGTGAGAGCTTTCTAAGTCGGTTGATTTAATCCAAGTATCAAGTATAAGATGTCGAGTTGGATTAATGATTGATTTTGCATGCAAGACGGAAATTAAACAGCCATTTACCGTATTAGGTTTAGGGTTCATAACATGATCCATTTGTCTTAGTAAGGCATTTTGCAAATGTGGTTTGAATAGTCATCTGATCCGTCCTATATCCGGGTTAACCGGAGTCGCGATCGTCCTAGACTAATGCTGGAAGGGAACAAGCCATGTACCAGACGGCTATAAGAGGTGCGAGGCAGCCGGCGGTGTAAGGGGCCTCCCTCTGGTTTTGAAAATGAGAAAGAAAAGGCCTGCTTGAGGCGCGGGTTAGCCAACAGCTGTATGCCGTGTTCTGACTGTTTAGAAAACGTTATGGAATGTGGTTAAAATGGGTATTTGAACCCGGTTTGATTTTGAAAGGGTCGTTTAGACCGCATTTGTCGATTTGAAGAACAATACTCGAATAATCATCATTATTTGATAATATTCGGTGTTGGGTTCGGTTTTGACAAGTTGACATGAATAGTTTTGAAAATGATTATGGACTAGTTGTTTTAAGTCCATTTTGAATGTAATTAGTCGGTACTCATCATCGTACCCGGGTTAAAATCCGGCATGGTATGTATAACCAAGGATGACTTTGTGTTGGTGACTAATATGTTTGTTTGAAAAACGTAAAGAAATGAAATAAAAGGCTTTAAAATACCTCTTAAATGTCGTTAACCAAATATTATCACCGAAACACGGATTTAACCGTCATGGTATAAAGAACCAAGGGTGAAAATTGCTTTATGGTTAAAACATGTGAAATGAAACAAAAAGGTTTCGAAAATACTTGAAATGGTAAAAACCGATTATAAATATGAAAAATGGGTTAAGGGAAATGACGAGAACAAACACGATTGATCTCTGGTCTGAGCACCCCATTTAGGCGCGAGCCTGTTGGCGACCTAAGGGGCTTCTGCCTCAGACCAAAAATCAGTTTTGGCTCGTTTATTCCATGTTTTGGTTCATGTTATGCATGTTTTAGCATGATAAAGTCATGAAACAAATGAAAACATAATAAAAGAGGATTTTTACACCCTCATACTTACATGTTTGGTTATGGCGAGTGACCGACGTAAGTGTAACAACTTGTTTGATCGGAAAAAACTCGGTTTAAAACCGTTTTGGTAAGTAAAAGAGTGTTTTAAAAGTTTAGTGATGGTGTAGTGGTCAAAGTGGTCGGACAAGTGATTTAATGCACGATGACGGTACCAAACAATGTGTAAGGCTCGTGTTTACGATCGGTAGGTCGTAAACACGCGTCGGATTGTGACTTTAGAAGTCGAGTCGAGAATTTTAAGTGAGAAAAGAGGGGGCGGACACTCGCGTGAGTCTCAAATGGGTGGCATTTGAGGGGTATTTATAGGAGAATGAGTGGTTGTGTGAGTTTTGAGCGACGTGGCCACCTGGGCTGCTCAAAGAGGCGCGAGCCAAGCCGCGGGTCTTCGAGTTGTGTTGTCACTATCACAACAAACGCAATCATGATTTGTTCTATCCTAGGTTTTGTAGTCACATGTTTGGTACTTGACCATTCATGAATCCGGGAAAACTTAGTATAGAAGGCTTGAGATATTTTGGTTTTTGTGTTTGACTCGGTTTGACTCGTTGTTGGAGTTGAGATTTTGAATTTTCGAGTCGGTTATCGGTCCGGTGTCGGTTTTGACTCTAGTTAGTGTCATCGCGACCCCGTCGTCGTGGATTAAACAGTCCAGGTATTTTTGAAATGTTTTGAAATGTTTTGTTTTCCAAATCGTTTTAATTTTTCCGACGTAAAGTTGTACACAAACTGTCGATCAAATGCTGCGATCCCAAAACATGTTGTAGTCCGATAATCATCGGGTGTTTGTTGGAGTCTCGGCAGATCTTGGTATCTCTGAGCCCCCACTTTGACGAGGCTTGGACGGGCGAAAGTCAAAGTAGAGTCCCCAGTCAATCGAAGATTACAACCTGAAGACCCAAGCGACGTCGAGGCGGCTCGAAAGGATTCGGGCGAGGACTGCCGTCGGGAAGGGCGGCGCCAAGGCGACTCGAGGGTGCGAGTCCAGGACTGTCGTCGGGAACAGTTTAGTCTCCGTCGACTGTCCGTGCGGGTCGTTTAAAGTCCATTAGACTACGTATGAAGGCTCGCCAGCCATAAGAAGGAGTCATACCTGAGGCATCTTCGGATACGTCCTTGCATGGTTGCGGATGAATGCTCGCCAGCTGCGGTGCGTACGTGAGGAGGGCTCGCCAGCCGCGATGCGTTGTAAGGCTCGCCAGCCGAGGTAAGGAAATGTACCCGAGGCATCTTCGGGATCTGTCCTTGAAAGGTTGTGAACAAAGGCTCGCCAGCCAATGTAAGGAAATGTACCCGAGGCATCTTCGGGATCTGTCCTTGAAAGGTTGCGGACAAAGGCTCGCCAGCCAAGGTAAGGAAATGTACCCGAGGCATCTTCGGGATCTGTCCTTGAAAGGTTGCGAACA
This sequence comes from Silene latifolia, assembly GCF_048544455.1. NCBI lineage: Eukaryota > Viridiplantae > Streptophyta > Magnoliopsida > Caryophyllales > Caryophyllaceae > Silene > Silene latifolia. Next base: position 136,529,828 of record NC_133537.1, on the reverse strand, counting down.
AAGGCTCGCCAGCCAAGGTAAGGAAATGTACCCGAGGCATCTTCGGGATCTGTCCTTGAATGTTTGCGGACAAAGGCTCGCCAGCCAAGGTAAGGAAATGTACCCGAGGCATCTTCGGGATCTGTCCTTGAAAGATTGCGGACAAAGGCTCGCCATCCAAGGTAAGGAAATGTACCCGAGGCATCTTCGGGATCTGTCCTTGAATGTTTGCGGACAAAGGATCGCCAGCCAAGGTAAGGAAATGTACCCGAGGCATCTTCGGGATCTGTCCTTGAATGTTTGCGGACAAAGGCTCGCCAGCCAAGGTAAGGAAATGTACCCGAGGCATCTTCGGGATCTGTCCTTGAATGTTTGCGGACAAAGGCTCGCCAGCCAATGGTAAAGGTCGGTTAATGGACCATGGGAATAGCCGCGTTGAATGGGCTTGTTTCGAAAGTAGCGAACTCGTGATGTCGCTGGGGAAATAGCGAGTATGGATTCTCACTATCACTATTTTTGGAATGAGCGGGTTCCGCGAGGAAGCCCCCTGCTGGTATTTGAAGGAATAGTGAATTTTGGAACTTTCACCATTCGGTTTGAATTTGCAGTGTCGGTTTTGATCGCCGTTTGTTTTAATTTTGAAGGAAAATAGAAAATTTGAGTTTGCTATTACGTTTGAAGTGACGGTTTATGTGCCGCTGTTGACATTTTGACAGAAGTAGTGAATTTGGAATCTTCACTATTGATTGAAGTGACGGTTTATGTGCCGCCGTTGCTTGAAATAGCGATTTTTGAATTTTCGCCATTATTTTTGAAGTTGGCGGTTTTGATCGTCGTTTGCTTTGCAATTTTTGAAAATAGCGAATTTGAATTTCACTATTTGGTTTTGTTTGCTTTCAAAGAAATGATGACATTCAATACCGTCAACGAAAACTTTGAAGTTTGTTGTGGGAAATTGGGCCAAAGCCCAAATTTCGCTGGAAAAGAAAAGGGGAGGCCTGGTTTAGGCGCGAGCCACCTGGCGATGCAAGCCGACTTCCCTATTTTCTGTTAAAAAAGACGCGAGGTTGAGTTGCGGATGAATATTCATCTTCAACCTCAAAATCTCGCCAAAATCGCCATTAAAGGACCTTCAAGTTTGCTTTTGCCTGTGCCATTACCAACAAATGTCATCTCAAGGTAAGTATTTCTTCTTGAATCCTTTCAAATTTGTCGATTTTAGCTTGATTAAATTAGGGCGAAATTTTGCCCTAAAAATCGAATTGGGCGTATTTTATTGAGCCAATTTCGAGTGAAATTGATGTTTGCATTAGGTTAGAAACCTGTTTAGTAGTATAAGGGTGCTTTTAGTTTGCATTTTGGTCCCCGTTCCCGCTCCCTAGGCTCGAAAAACGTGATTGAGGTGAGAAACCGTCTCATTTCACAATGCCAAGTTTATTTGCTTGGGTAGTGGGTCCCACTAGGTTGCATTGTAGTTGGGAAAACTCGTGTTTGCCATTTAAGGACCTTCATTGGATGTTTTGTGGGCAAAATTGAATTTTTGCCTTTTGCGACGGTCTTACGTCTGACCAAATAAGCGCCTGTCTGGGCTTGAATTGAGTCAGTTTGCCTTAAAATGGACCTCATTGGTATTTTAGGTCACCTTGGAGCGTGATAAAATCACGTTTGCCTTTTTGCGGCCGTTTTTGGATTTTTACCGGTTTGGGGCTCAAATTAGCGTATGAATTGTCTTTTTGAGCCGTGGAAAAATCCCATTGTGTCGGGAATGTAAAATCCCCATTGTGTCGGGAATGTATTTTGGGTTGTTGGCGGACCTTGTAGGGGTCTTGAAATGCCGTTTTTGTGGTTTTGACTCGTCTTTTGCTTGAAAAGAGGGGCGAGTCGTTTTTGTGTTTTTCGTTTGTGAATGGTTTGGGGGTGGGATTGCCCCTTGTTTTTTGTATTGCAAGTTGTTTTTTGTTTTTGGATTTATCCATTTCATGCCGTCGTAATGCCGAAATTTTGGCTGACGTTTTTTTTGTTTGTAGGAGAGTGTTCGGAGCAGGCCGGGTTCATGGCTGCGACTTTTGAGGAGTTGTTCGAGCCGGGCCCGGGTAGTACTCCGGTTAGCACGCCCCCTGTGATCGTGGAGGACATTGCGAGGAGGAGAGACCTCCCGAGCGGTATTGGGGCATCGGGGGCGTCGAGGAGCGTGCGAGCCCGTTGTTGGGGTTTGTTAGTGCGGTGAGAGCTCGGGGCCGGGCCGAGGCGGGTACCTCCGGGAGGAGGGTTTCTTCGAGGGAGCGACGTCCTCGGGGGACTAGGCGGACGTTGTGGGACGTCAATAGGGTCGTTGACTTGGGCCCTGTCCACCACGTTGAGTCTCGCGGTCATAAGAGACGGAGAGCAGAGACAGCCCAGGATGATCTTGCGACGTCGCGAGTTTGAGCCCGCGGCGATTCGGCCCCGGGGGTTGCTTTTACGGGCGGCGCCAGAGTGGGCTGAGGGTTTGGACGGTAGCCAGTTGTTGCTTCGACTGGACCGACACCTTTCCTACCATGCTCACGAGGGCATGGTGAGTCGCGTTCCCCGGTTGAAATTTGTCATTCATTTTTGAAGTGTCGAGCCTAAATAGGCATTCGACGTTGTCATTTTTGATTTCGGAGATCGGCACCATGAGGACTTTCTCGGCTACTCTACTGCTTGGGCCTCTACGACGTTCTTTGAGCCGGGTCGAGGGCGTTGATAGAGAGGTCGGCGTTTGGGCGTTGGTGGCCGCTTGGCGGGACATTCACGAGGTCCTCGATTAGGTCGAACTGTGTTTGATCCGCGCCATGTTGGACCGTCTTCGGGACACGACGTCGTCGTTCCACATGGAGTTTGGGGAGGTTGGCATGACTCTGGAGGACTTTGCCATGGTGTCCGGCCTTCCCTGTGGTGAGCTGCCCATTGAGTTTACCGCGACTCCGGAGAGAGTGTCCTCTCTTGCGGTCACTGCTTTGATTGGTACTGCTTTGCCGGAGCCTTCCGACGTCACTCCGTACCTGATTGCGAGTTCTTACGTGAAGGACCACTTCACTGAGAGGGTGGCAGGTGTTATTCCGGCGTCGTTGGCGAGCCCGGAGGCAGAGGCTGAGGCCGACGCGAGGGAGGCACGGCTGTGGTTGTGGTATGTCTTGGGTGCCACGTACTTTGGCGACAAGGGCGAGCGCTTGTCGACCAAGGTGCTTCCTCTTCTTGCCGACCTTGACGCTTTGGGTCGGTTTGATGATTCTGCCGCCTTTGGCGAGTTTCACCCGTGATTGTCTGTGGCGGTGCGTCCGGAGACAGTGGGAGCGGGTAGTGCTTCTGCTCTGGTTGGTCCCGGCCTCATCTTTGAGGTACGAGTGCTTTTTTTGGTAGTTTTTTTTTTACTTTGATTTTGATTTTGACTTTGGCAATTTTTGAGAAATTGGCTAATTTGTGTTTGCTGTGTTTGATTACAGGCTTGGTTGTATGCTTACTTCACTCCTCTGCGTCCGGGGACTACAGGCGGTGTTCCCTCGGCTTACCCTGCTGTGAGGGGTTGGACGGTGAGTCGGAAGAGGTCGACTAAGTCGACCTACGAGGACTGCAGGCGTCGCGTGAACAAGCTTAGGATTGCTGATGTAAGTTCTTGCTCTCTTCCCCTTCTCCTTTATAGAGTTAGATAGATATAGGATGACTAGGTAGCTTATGAAGCCCCCAGTTAGCTGAGTAGCTTGGTTTTGAATGCAGTTTGTTGGGCGGCCTTGGGAGCACTACACGGGTGTGCCGGCTGCCGTCACGGAGCGTTTGCGACCTCACAGCTCCCTGCGCTTGTGCACAGGAGACGGCGATTGAGCCGGTTTGGTACTTGGGAGCGTCTAGTTCGCCGATGCTTTCCGAGACTTTCGTCGTGCCGGTTGACCCGCCTGGGGTGTTGTTCCAGAGTCGACTCGATGAGGTTGAGGAGCACCTTCACGGTCGAGGAGGTGAGGAGTCATGTTCTTTGCGGGGCGCCGACTACGACACCTTCCGGTTGTCGAGGCTTGCTTAGTACCCGATCGAGGTATGTTTTCCTCTTTTCTTTGTTTTCATTGCCTCCCTTGATAGGAGGGTTTGTCATTTTTGATGTGGATCCAAATGGCGAGAGTCGACCCGGCCGATGAGGACTCACCCCGACTTTCAAGACGGAGACCACTTTTCGGGGCGGGTGGCAAGGAGCTTGATTCTGCGCTTACCGGAGCCCGCGGTGGCCGAGGTGGCGGATCTTGGCATGGAGTGGAGGTTGGACTGCCTACGAGGGTGAGTTCCTCGACTGAACACTTCCTCCAATTATACTTTGCCTTGTATTGAAGGACATTTTTGTTTTGTAGGTGATTTGTTTAGCCACCACCGAACTTGTGGCGGATGGCTAACCGGAGAGCGTTCTTTGGTGACCTGGCTACGAGGGAGGCTCGGCTTTCTCGGGTACGTTTTGTGTGTTGCTTTTGTATATTTGGTGTTGTATTTCACGTTTTTAGATCTTGAGGATCTGTTATTGTGTTTGGCAGGGCACAGCGGATCCGGTGGAGCTTGCTCGGGTCCGTGCTGAGTTGGAGGCAGCCAGGTCGACGATCGCGGGCCAGGAGCTGGGGATCATCCGTCGGGACCGGGACTTGAGGCGTCACGAGGACGAGCTGCGGAGCCGAGACGCGGAGATTGCCTCTCAAGGCTCGATTGGGCTGCGGTGGAGCTTCACGTCGAGATGGAGCGTGAGACGCTGGAGAGTTCCCCGGAGAGGGAGTCTGAGCTGGTGGTGGTGTCTGCGTTGGCGGCGACTCCTAGTGAGACCAGGACTGGTCCGACGGGAGACGTCGAGTAGTCGTTGTAGTTTGCCCGTGTCTTGGACTCTTGTCTGTACATATTTACATTTTGCGTGAGGCGGTTTGTATATATGTGTTTTTGGACTGTGGTTTGTTTTGTGATTTTTGGCTTTTTTGTGTTGTGTTTCGGAGGAGCGCCATTTTACCGATTCTCCTTTTGTTTTGCACCAGTTCCTGCATCGTTAGTGTAGAAAAACAGGCAACAGATAGCACGTACGCATAAACGTAAACACGTAGAAGCATTTGATTGAAAATCACGTAAAGCATTTGAAAATCAAAATTAACCAAGACGACTTAAAGTTAAAATTGAAATTTTGAAATGAATTTTGAAAATTCCGTGACAAAATCGTCACGTTTGGAATTCAAAAGTAATTGATTTGAAAATTCACGTTTGGAACTCAAACCGTCAGGAAAGAATTTTGGAAAAGGATTTTTGCGAGTATATTTGGCTCTTGAGGTCAAGACTCGAATTTGTGAGTGCTTGAATTTTTGAGGAAAATTGATGTCGTGTTATCAATTTTCGATTTTGATTTTTGTGTTGCGAAAAAGCGAGAAATTTTCTGAATTTCGACTGACATGGAAACGATCCGTCACGGATCAGGGCGACTAGCCCTTCCCCCTTAAAAAAAGAAAGAAAAATCCGTATGCTTAAAGCTGCGTCATGGAAACCGTATCGGATTTCGTAAAACGCGAAAACAAGGAAATGTGAGTGTGAAGAAACACAAAATTTCCCGGGTCATCCCGAAGAGGCGCGAGCAGCCCGGCGGGAGGTTTGAGGCGTCAGGAGAAAACACATGTTGAAAGAGACAAGTCAACAGCGGGAATCCTGGGGAAGCCTCAAAGAGGCGCGAGCGTCTTGGCGATGGAAGCCGGCTCTCCTCTTTTTCTGAAAAACGCGCTGATCATTTTGTATAAATAGAGACGTTTGCGCTTCATTGTTCCATCATCCGAAACACAAAAACATCTCTACAAAACCTCTTCTTCTTCCACAAAAATATTTCATGGATGCTTTCGAGAACGCGTTGCGACAATGGTGCCGGGATTTGTCGCCTCCCGAGAAGTATCAACTCGATTGCATGGGAGTTGGTCAATTGTTGGTGCTTCGTCAAGTCAAGGTGCAACCTTCGTTTCTTGAAGCATGTTCTCGGTTTTGGGATTTGAAACATCATGTTTTCGTTTTCCCAAAAGGCGAGCTTTGTTCTCTTGCCGAAGAAGTTGGAGTCATTGGTGGGTGGTCGGGTTGTGCTCCGGTGCTTCCTCCGACTCGGTTGTGCTACAAGGAGAAATTTCGTTCCATGTTGGGCTTGTCAACAAGCCAAGTCAACTTTCTTCGGATAGTTTTGCTTCCATGAGTCAAATTCCGTTCCATGTTGGGCGTTCCATGAGGAAGAAGTTGTACCCGGATAGTTTTGCTTCCACCGAGGCCTATTGGGCCACAAGATTGGCGGAGGAGGGTGGTCCTCATATCCGTTGGGTGGTGTCGTGGTGGCACTTGAGGTCCTTCACGGGGTTGCCCGCTTCGGGTGCTAGTCCTCGTTCTTTAATGGTTGTGGGTTTGAAGGTTGTTTCCTTCATTTATCCCGAAAGGCTTATGAGGCAAATGGGGCGTCAACAAAAGGTGCCCGCTCAAGATACTCTTGTCCAAGAGAATGTTTTTCGGAACTCCGAGCTTGTGGAGTTCTTTGAAAGGTGGTGGGCCACTCGGCCGCTTTGGGAGGTACCAAACCCCGTTGCCACGACATGGGTGACTCCTGCTTATGTCAACTGGTCACCTGCTCCGTCCTTGGAAGAGAGATCCAAGTTTCGTAAGGACGAGGTTGTCGACTTGAAGTACCGAGAGGTTGGCAAGGCCAACCGTGCCTTGTTTGAGGAGTATGTTGATGGAGCTACTCCCGATGTGATGAGATCACCGAAGAGGAGGAGTTCCGGCCCCAAGAGTATGGTGGGCCGTGCATTGGCTCGTCTTGGGTCGAACATGGGGTCTTGTGCTAGACCGGAGGCCATCGCCGTCTTAGATCCGTTTAGGATCCGTTCCGAGGAAGAAGTCCATGCTAGGCGGGCCAACAAGAAGAACAAGGGGAAGATGTACCCCGAAGGAAAAGCCAAGGGTAGAATGGAAGAGTGAAGACCTCCATTACCCACTTTATTATTATGTTGTATTCTTGTTGTGAGTTTGTATTATGTTGTACTAGCTAGTTGTTGTGTGTTTTGTGCTAGTTTTACTATGTGAGATGTGTTAGTGGACACCTTAGCTTTGACAAGTTGTAGACACGTCGAGCTTTATTTGTTGTTGAAATTGTAATCCCTCCCATTATTAATTAAATAAGAGGATTGCTCGTGTCGGAAATTGTGAACGCTTGTTTCTTCCATCCATTTTGTAAAGGCAATTCAATTTGAATCGTCCTAAACGATTGCACTTGGGAAAGTGGTATTTTGTGGAAAGGGAGAAAGGCTCATTTTTGTATTTTGTGGGGAAAGGGAATGGTTTTCCCTTTTCTCCTTTTTTGATGGGGATGTTTTTTTTGTGTGTGGGTAATGTTTTTTATTACGGGAATGGTTGTATCCTTCTTGTGTAAGAAAGGACTGCCTACGTATCCACCTGGAGAGGTGTAATCAAACCATGATCGTAGTTCGAAATGTTATGTGAATTTGAATTGGGTTTTGTGGTTGTATCCCTCAAGCATAAGAGGGATTGCCTACGTATTCACCTGAAGAGGTGAAATCAAACCATGCTCGTAGTTCAGGAGGTTTTTGTTTTTGTAGTGCAAATGGACGTTGCCTTCGACGGATCAAAGGACATTCGAAACGGGCAAGGTGCCGCAGCTTAGACTCGATAAAACATGCAATTTCAAATCAGAACATATTGAGGAACTTGACTTGAAAAGGGTTGAGGTTGGTGCTAGTTGCAAAACTAGGCTAGGTTGTTGGTTGATAGGGCTCAAGGGTAGTATTTCTTGAGTTGGTCTAGGTTGGTCGGGTTTGTAAAGTCCTCCCCATCTAGGTCACTCAGTCTCACTGCGCCCCCCGAAAGTATCTTCTTGACCAGGTATGGCCCGACCCAGTTGGGTTTGAATTTTCCCCTCGGATCGACGGGTAATGGTGCTAGGTAGAAGGGTGTGGCGCCTGTCGGTGTTCGAATGGAGGTTCGGTATCCCCAGAGTGTGAATGGGAGTTTGCTCGGCCAATCGCGGTAGTTGTCTTGTATTTTCTTGATAATGGTAACAAGAGTTTTGTTCGCTGCCTCCACCGCTCCGTTGGTTTGGGGACGGTAGGGGGATGATCGATGTCGTTTGATCTTGTATTTGTCCAGCAAACCTTGAGTTTCCGCCCGGAAGTGAGAGCCTTGATCGCTGATGATTTCATGGGGTACCCCATATCGGCAGATGATGTTGTTTTGAATGAACTTAGCCACTTGTTTGGCGGTCAAGACTGCATATGACTGCGCTTCCACCCATTTGGTGAAGTAGTCGATGGCGACGAGGATGAACCAATGCCCCTTGGTGCCTATCGGGTTGACTTTCCCGATGATGTCGATGCCCCAGGTTGAGAATGGCCAAGGTGATGTCATGGTGTATAAAAGGGATGGTGGTATATGTTGTATATTGGCGAAGATTTGGCAATGTTTGACGTAGTTACGGCAATCGGCTTCCATGGTTGTCCAGTAGTAACCTAGCCGCATGACTTTCCGTGTAAGCATCATTGCACTCATGTGAGGGCCACATTCTCCGTCGTGAACCTCTCCCATGACTTTTTTGGCTTCGTGATGGTCAATGCAAAGGAGGATAATTCCTTGGGGTGTTCTTTTGTAGAGCTGATTTTGGTTTATCACGAATTGTGATGCAAGTAAACGGATGGCTCTTTGTCCTCTTTGATCGAAGTTGGGAGGGAATTCGTTTTTGGTTTTGTAATTGAGGATGGCTTGGTACCAAGGTTCATCATGGCTTTCCTCGTCGTCGATAATGGCACAAATGTGAGCTGGCTCGCTCCTTCTCTCGACACAAAGGGTCATTGATGTCATGTCGTCAGGTATGTTGACGAGCGCGGCAAGTTTTGCCAGGGCATCAGCATATTTATTTTCCTCTCGTGGCAAGTGGAAGTAGTCGACTTTGTCGAAGAACTCGGCCTCTTGATTGATCTTCGCTTGGTAAGGAGCTAGGCTGTCAGATCGGATTTTCCATGATCCGGATACCTGATTGATGATGAGTGAGGAATCGCCATGGACCCTCAATCTCTTGATGCCAAGTGTGATGGCAGCTTGTAAGCCGATGAGACATGCTTCATATTCAGCGGCGTTGTTGGTGACGGCGAAGTCTAGCTTGACCGAGATCGGAACATGTTCTGCCTCTGGTGAAATTAGAAGGATTCCTACCCCGAAGCCTCTCAGATTAGATGCACCATCAAAATATAGGTCCCATGCGTCGGAGTCGGCACAAAGGATGTCTTCGTCAGGAAGTGACCATGTGTCGGTCGTTGGATCCTCGCTGACGATATTTTCTGCTAGGAAATCGGCAACTGCTCTTCCCTTGATAACCTTGAGGGACGGACTTGAGGTCAAACTCGGACAGCATCAGTGTCCACCTAGACAGCCTTCCGTTTAGTATGGGTTTTTCGAAGATGTATTTGACTGGGTCCATCTTGGAGTAGATGTGGACCGAGTAGCTGAGCATGTAATGCCGCGGCTTCTTTGTTGACCATACTAGGGCAAGGCATGTCTTTTCTAGTTGGGTATACCTCGTCTCGTACTCAATGAACTTTTTGCTGATGTAGTAGATGGCTCGCTCTTCGTTGCCAACTGTTTGTACTAGCATTGCTCCTATGGCTGTGTTGGTTACAGTCAGGTATAGGGATAGAGGAATCCCCGGTTGAGGTGGCATGAGGACAGGAGGTTTGGATAGGATTTCCTTTATCCTGGCGAACGCCTTCTGACAGTCGTCGTCCCAATCGGTGTGATCGGAGGTGCGAAGCGTCTTGAATATCGGTTCACAAACCATAGTGAGCTTGGCAATGAACCGGCTGATGTACTGGACCTGACCGAGAAATCCCCGAATCTCCTTCTCGTTCTTAGGCCGAGGCATTTGTTGAAGGGCTTTTATTTTGGTTGGATAATTCTCAATGCCTCTTTTGCTGACGACATGTCCCAAGAGTTTTCCGGAGGTGACCCCGAATGCACACTTCTGAGGATTTAGTCTCATGTTATATTTCCGCAGACGAGCGAAGAATTTCCGGAGGGCATTGATGTGGCCGTCCCGCTCTTTTGATTTGACGATCATGTCATCGACATATACCTCTACCTCCTTGTGCATCATATCATGTAGGAGAGTGGTAGCGGTTCTTTGATAGGTTGCTCCGGCGTTGATGAGGCCGAAAGGCATGACCATGTAGCAATATGTACCCCACTGTGTAGTGAACGCAGTTTTGTGCATGTCTTCCTCGGCCATTTTAATCTGGTTGTACCCGGCATACCCGTCCATGAATGATAGGAGAGCATGTTCGGCAGTGTTGTCTACCAGAATGTCAACATGTGGCAAAGGGAAGTCGTCTTTTGGACTTGCCTTGTTCAGATCCCTGAAGTCGACGCAAACCCGAATTCGTCCGTCTTTCTTTGGTACCGGTACAATGTTGGCCACCCAGTCAGAGTATTCAGACACTCTGATGAACCCAGCCTTGAACTGTTTGTCCACCTTTTCTTTTATTTTTAGGGCCCACTCAGGTCGCATCCGGCGTAGTTTCTGTTTCACAGGTTTAGCCCCGGGTTTGATGGGTATCCGATGCTCTGCAATTTCTCTGTCAATCCCAGGCATGTCTCTGTAAGACCAGGCGAACACATCCTTGTATTCGTGGAGGAGGTCAATGAACTGCTGTCTTTCCGAGGGGTCCAGGGTTGTCCCTATCCTAAGTTCTTGAGGTGTATTGTCGGTTCCTACGTTAATAGGCTCGGTTTCCTCAATGATGGGGGTTCTGGTTTCCCGTTTGTCAAGTTCTTTGGCTAAGTGAGGTGGGTAGTTACTCAAGTCAAATTCCTCATAATCATTCAGAATTGCATTGCAGTTAAATTGAGATGAGTCATAAGCAAACTTAGCGTTCATTAAGTTGACACGAGCGAAAAGCTCGGAGAGGACAGACATCTCGTGGTCGGTCGGAGGCGACACGACGAGGGAAGTGGCTCCTGAATGCTCCAGGTTGTCACCTTTAATGGGAGTGGGGGTGACCTTAGTAGACTCAGCCTCTGAATCAGCCACGACTTTGTGATAAAATAGTGGGAAGGGGACCTTGACTGGGACATCTGGAGTGTTAGGAGCTATAACAGACTCGGACTCAGACTCGGATCCTTCATCACTTCCCTCCTTGAACATAGGGCCTTCTCCAGTTGTGATCTTGAGAATGCGGCCTTGGCGATCGCTCCACTTGATGGTTTTCCTCCAGCCTTGGGTGGCTTTCTCCGGGTCAGTATCGGAGATCAAGGCGGTTGGATCAAACTGATTGTCTTTCAGGGCGATGTTGATGATGTCCTCATAGTCGAGGCGTTTGATGTTATCTTCCCCAAAGAGTAGTGTGACAGCTTGTCCGTTGAGGCACGGTGACGGTTTGGATTCAGTTGACGCGGCTTCGATGCTGTCGGGGATAAAGTAGCAGTCCTGGAAGACTTCCACTTCCGGGTATCTAGCCTTCGCCACAGAGTCATAGATTGGCTCCGGAAAGCCGTGGTAGAGTTCAGACTCTCCCTCGGGGACAAAGTATCCGTTGGGAGTCAGGTGGTAGGGATGGAGGATGACTCCGTGCTTCTTGCGTTTTCGGATTAGGAGGTTCATCTCCTGGATGTCTTTGTCAGTAGGTTCGTATCCCAGCCCAAAGGGAATGTTGGGGACCTCAGCCTGTTTCAAGGGAGGCAAGGGGTCTTTTAGCGAATTGAGCGGCAAACCCGGGAAGTAACCCTGACGCATCATGATACGGTTGATCGTGAGGTTGGCGAACGGGTCACATTCAGAGGTTGTTAGTTCATCAGTTATGGCGTTCACGGCTTGGAAACCCCACATTTCATTGTCGTCCTCCTCAATGGCTTGGGAGGCTACCTCTCTTCTCATTACTGCTTTGATCGGGGAAGCGGGGATCGTGATCGTTTTCCCGTTGAAGGGGACCCTGATCTTTTGGTGGAGCGTTGAGGTGACCGCCTTGACGGCGTGAATCCAGGGACGTCCCAGGAGCATGTTGAAGGATGCGTCGATGTCGACCACTTGGAAACTGGTTTGTCTTTCCAGTGGCCCGGTTGCGACGGCTAGAGTGATAAGCCCAGCGACCTTGCGACGAGTGCGGTCGTAGGCGCGTACTCCTTGATTCGTTGGGATTAAATCAGATTCCTTAATACCCAGCCTGTGGGCAGTTTTGAGAGGTATGACATTCACGGCGGAACCGTCATCCACAAGGACCATTGGTACATTCTTTTGGAGGCATTGCACAGTGATGTACAGGGCCAGGTTATGGTTGGCTCCGAATAGGGGGATATCCTCGTCGGAGAAGACGACCGGGTTGCTCAGATCAGGGGCGTCTCTTGTCATGTGTGCCACTATTTCTTCTGGGGAAGAGGTGGAGGGCACGGTTAATTTTCCCAAGGCCTGCAGTAGGGCCTGCCGTGCTCAAAAGACGTTGTGGCCAACTTGAGATCTCGGCCTTTGCTTTCTGAAGTTGTTTCAGTATTGAGTTCTTAGGAGCCTTTGGTTGAGTGTCCGCTTCCGGGACGATTTGGTCATTCATTGTTGGAACGGCCGTTGGGTTGCTCGGATTCTGATAGGGACGTCCGAATCGGGTAAGATGTCCGATTTCCTTCATCCGCTTCTCCTTTCCTGGGACGACATAGACATCCTCAACATCATCCCGCCATATGCCGTTAATTTCAGGGTCTCGAGGGTACCTTGGAGGGGTATTCCTCGATGGGTAGTTCTTGTGGGGAATATTTTTGTGAGGGCGATTTTTGTGGGGATAGTTATTTTGAGGGTAGTTATTTTGAGGGTAATTCTCATGAAGGTGGTTATTTTGAAGGTGATTTTCGTCGGGTCTATGCCAGAATGGTCGCGGGAGCAATCCATCCAGGGGTGGGTAGTTTTGAATGCTTGGGGAATTCTCCCTCGGACGTGGTGCCGGGGGATTGAAGATGAGTCGACGGTAGGCGTCGTCGAGTCGGGTGATTCTCTCAGAAAGGCTGGCAATGGCCTCCTCAACTTGCTGAAACATAGTGAGCATAGTGGCGATCGAATACGAACACTCCGTCCTCGAAGGGTCCTTTTCCAGAACATTCACCTCGTCGTCAATTGGCAAGATGAAATGAGAGCAGTCTAGGGTCGGCTCATCGTCGGAGATGGCGTGAATTCCCGAGGGATTCGTCTTGTTGTTTGGCTTAGTTGGTGGGGGTATAGGCAAATCTCCCTTCTCAATCATGTCTTGAATGAGGTGCTTGAGTTTGAAGCAATTTTCGGTATCATGCCCTTTCCCTCGATGATACTGGAAGTAGGCGTTGGGATTCCAAAATCGGGATTTCTTGGCGTCGGTCGGGTCCGGGGTGGGCCCGATCGGTTGTAGCTTCCCTTGGTCCATGAGCCTTTTCAGGGCACTTGCATAAGTTGACCCTATGTTGGTGAACACTCTCTGGGGGCGTTCAATTTTCTTGGCAGATGGTTCGGCGAGGTTAACCTCATCAATCTTGTTTGTCTGGCCGTAAGGGCGAGATCCGGTTGAGGTGGATCCTTGGTAACCCCTGCCTGTGGTCTTTGCTAAGACACCCTTTCGGAGGTCGTCCTCAATACGTGTCCCCGTAACTGCAGATCTTGAAAAGTTTTGATATTCGATACCTCGGCGGGTTGGCATAAACCGGGCGGAGGTTGTTGACAAATTTTTCCACCAGAGTTGATTCACTCGGCTTACTGACCAACTGAGTACTCGCCCTCCTCCAACGGGTTAGGAACTCAGTGAATCCTTCCTTGTCGTTTTGCGTTAATAACTCGAGAGTACGGGTGTTGGCCTGGATCTCGACATTGTCGGCATACTATTTGGCAAACTCAACTGCGATCTCATCCCAGGTGGTAAGGTTTTTCGGGTCCAAGGAGTAGTACCATTGGCGAGGAATCGGCTCCAAAGAGGATGGGAAGATCCTGGTAAAAAGTTCCTGTTTGACCCCCTTAATGGCCATGTAGTCTTTGAAAGCACGGATGTGGTTGAGTGGGTCCTCCACTCCCTTGAACTTAGGCACATCAGTCAGGGTGAAGTTGTCAGGTAACTGGTCCCCAACAGGTTCGAACCTTCGGTTGTATTTAAGGTGGATGTTGTTACCCCGGGCTAGGAGTTGTTCTTCCAGAAGTTTCAGCCTCTTCTCAGTCTCAGTCAGAGGTGGGGTATTATGTTCCCCAATTTCCTTGTTCTCCAGGGCGTCGATACGGGTCTCGACGCGATCCAGGGTGACCTTAAGAACGGTAAGCAGGCTGGCTAGCTGATCAGTTGTGACATCTCTGTTGTTATCATTGTTGTTGTTGGACGAAGCTGAAGACGGGGCCATGGCTCTAAGGCAGAAAAACGGCTCACATTACAACTCGATCCGACACGGTTCCAAGACTGAACGCAGACAACATAGAGGATGAGACCAAGATCGGACTCAACAAGACGAGGGTGACCGTGTGTGGTCCCTCGGTGCCGACTCGATTTATGACGTGACGGTGTTTGACCGAACCTTTGACACGAGTCCAATCATGACGGCATGACGCCACTGGACGGGTCTCGTGGTGAGACGACTCATAAGTAAAGACCCATAAGTAAGTTTGCTTTGACTCAATAGACACGAGGCGGAATTGGAATGGTGGACTGAAGTTTTCGAAAATAGAAATTTTCAAAAAGATTCATTTGTCGCTTTAATGGGCGGCTTTCGAAGATAGAGATCTCCCCAAGTCGATCAGTTGAAAAGGGTTGTCATAAGTTTACTTGCAAAAGACGGTTTGAGTTTGAGTCGGCTCGGAAAGCAGTGTGTTGCTTCCCAAGACGGTTTTGAAATTCAAAATTGTATATTTTGAAAATCGGGTTTGAAATGTTTGAAGAGGTCTCGGGGACGGTGTACGGTCCTCGGGATCCCGAAAGTGTTTCGAGAAAAGGGTGTGTGCTTTTCTCGGGTTTTGAAAGAGCCATTGTCGGCGCGAAACGGGTTAAAATCCGTGTCTAGACGCGGCGATTATAACGGCGTAAAAAGGTGATTTGAAATGGTTATACAAAACCGGGTTTGAAAATCGTCATTACGACGGCCTAGAAAGGCGTGTTGAAATGGTTATACAAAACCGAGTTTGAAAATCGTCATTACGACGGCCTAGAAAGGCGTGTTGAAATGGTTATACAAAACCGAGTTTGAAAATCGTCATTACGACGGCCTAGAAAGACGTGTTGAAATGGTTATACAAAACCGAGTTTGAAAATCGTCATTACGACGGCCTAGAAAGGCGTGTTGAAATGGTTATACAAAACCGAGTTTGAAAATTGTCATTACGACGGCCTAGAAAGGCGTGTATCGGTCGGCGAAAGACCGAGGTTTGAAATGGCCATTATAACGGCGCAAAAAGGTTTTTTGTAAGTTTGAAATGACACGGAAGGACTTATGATCAAGTAGCACATAAGCACTCACAGTTTCATTATATTATGCATCATGCTGACATGGGTTTTGGCTTAAAAGGGTGGGTTACACACCAAGCAATCAAACCCCGATTTGCGAGAGGGATACCAATCCAAACAAAATGTGTAAGGAGGGTGCCCTAGCCTCGTGCTCGAAAGTGATGAAAGCTCTTTGACGAAACAGAAATGTGTAACGTCAATGGTATGCTTGACTCAATCGGGATTCGAAACGCGGGGATGAGAAAACTCACGCCGACGGGACGAGCCAATTGGTCGAAAAAGGTTAGGTTGTGGGCCCGGACAAGGAACCCGACCGTGACCGTAATATCAATTAATGCATTCCAACCAAGAACTCGTTCGAGTCTCACTATCTAGGGATCACAAAGACTTAAGTGTCCTAGTTTTCCCCAGCGGAGTCGCCAATCTGTGGACATGGCCCACCTGCAGGTCCGGTTCGATCTGCGGACGTGCAGCAGTCTTTTTGAAAGCCACGCTCGGCGGCGTAAAGATGCTTTCGACCGGATCGTTTTTAGATCGGTCGGTTTCGTCTCGGTAAGGGTCTCGAAACGATTAGAGATGTTCGGAGTCGCCACCAAGCATTTGTGGGATGCCTGGAACCCGTTCGAATTCCACTTTATACCTCAGTCAAATCGAAGCACAAAGCAGCGTTTTGACATAGGTACTAAAGATAAGGAAATCGTCCCTCTTTAGCATCCTATCTCTAGAATGACTCTCATACGCCCTGGATAAGGTCGTCCACTATCCAAAGTTTCTGAGTAACAGGTGAAGGTACGTATTGGGAAGCCCTTTAATCAGACACCCAATCCCGCTCGCGTTTAGCGGCCTCTACTGATCGATCTTGGTTGGTTGAATGCAAAAGTTGATAAGACGGTTTAAATGCATGAATGCGCATCCAATGATTTAAACCTAACATGTGAGAGCTTTCTAAGTCGGTTGATTTAATCCAAGTATCAAAAATAAGATGTCGAGTTGGATTAATGATTGATTTTGCATGCAAGATGGAAATTAAACATCCATTTACCGTATTAGGTTTAGGGTGCATAACATGATCCATTTGTCTTGGTAAGGCATTTTGCAAATGTGGTTTGAATAGTCATCTGATCCGTCCTATATCCGGGTTAACCGGAGTTGCGATCGTCCTAGACTAATGCTGGAAGGGAACATGCCCTGTACCAGACGGCTATAAGAGGCGCGAGCCAGCCGACGATGTAAGGGGCCTCCCTCTGGTTTTGAAAATAAGAAAGAAAAGGCCTGCTTGAGGCGCGGGTTAGCCAACAGCTGTATGCCGTGTTCTAACTGTTTAGAAAACGTTATGGAACGTGTTGAAAATGGGTATTTGAACCCGGTTTGATTTTGAAAGGGTCGTTTAGACCGCATTTGTCGATTTGAAGAACTAGACTCGAATAATCATCATTATTTGATAATATTCGGTGTCGGGTTTGGTTTTGACAAGCTTGACATGAATAGTTTTGAAAATGATTATGGACTAATTGTTTTAAGTCCATTTTGAATGTAATTAGTCGGTACTCATCATCGTACCCGGGTTAAAATCCGGCATGGTATGTATAACCAAGGATGACTTTGTGTTGGTGACTAATATGTTTGTTTGAAAAAAGTAAAGAAATGAAATAAAAGGCTTTAAAATACCTCTTAAATGTCATTAACCAAATATTATCACCGAAACACGGATTTAACCGTCATGGTATGAAGAACCAAGGGTGAAAAATGATTTATGGTTAAAACATGTGAAATGAAACAAAAAGGTTTCGAAAATACTTGAAATGGTAAAAACCGATTACAAATATGAAATATGGGTTAAGGGAAATGACGAGAACAAACACGGTTGATCTCTGGTCTGAGCACCCCATTTAGGCGTGTTCCTGTTGGCGACCTAAGGGGCTTCTGCCTCAGACCAAAAATCAGGTTTGGCTCGTTTATTCCATGTTTTGGTTCATGTTATGCATGTTTTAGCATGTTAAAGTCATGAAACAAATGAAAACATAATAAAAGAGGATTTTTACACCCACATACTTACATGTTTGGTTATGGCGAGTGACCGACGTAACTGTAACAACTTGTTTGATCGGAAAAAACTCGGTTTAAAACCGTTTTGGTAAGTAAAAGAGTGTTTTAAAAGTTTAGTGATGGTGTAGTGGTCAAAGTGGTCGGACAAGTGATTTAATGCACGATGACGGTACCAAACAATGTGTAAGGCTCGTGTTTACGATCGGTAGGTCGTAAACACGCGTCGGATTGTGACTTTAGAAGTCGAGTCGAGAATTTTAAGGGAGAAAAGAGGGGGCGGACACTCGCGTGAGTCTCAAATGGGTGGCATTTGAGGGGTATTTATAGGAGAATGAGTGGTTGTGTGAGTTTTGAGCGACGTGGCCACCTGGGCTGCTCAAAGAGGCGCGAGCAAAGCCGCGGGTCTTCGAGTTGTGTTGTCACTATCACAACAAACGCAATCATGATTTGTTCTATCCTAGGTTTTGTAGTCACATGTTTGGTACTTGACCATTCATGAATCCGGGAAAACTTAGTATAGAAGGCTTGAGATATTTTGGTTTTTGTGTTTGACTCGGTTTGACTCGTTGTTGGAGTCGGGATTTTGAATTTTCGAGTCGGTTTTTGGTCCGGTGTCGGTTTTGACTCTAGTTAGTGTCATCGCGACCCCGTCGTCGTGCATTAAACACTCCAGGTATTTTTGAAATGTTTTGAAATGTTTTGTTTTCGAAATCGTTTTAAGTTTTCCGACGTAAAGTTGTACACAAACTGTCGATCAAACGCTGCGATCCCAAAACATGTTGTAGTCCGATAATCATCGGGTGTTTGTTGGAGTCTCAGCAGATACTGGGTATCTACAGCGTCAAACACGACCTTAAACCTTCTAGACCAGGAGAAAACCAAATTTTCAAAAGCGGCCTGAGCCAAAACCATTCCAATGTGTAATATTCGAAATTTAGAAGTACAAGTAGAAATTCATGGATGTTAAAATATTATAAAAATAGTTTAAACGTTAAACCGAACATGCTCTTTACTTAAATTTAAAAAGGGTAAAAGTCCTTACCTCTCAAGGCGATCAATCCAAGCTAGCTTAATCCAAAAATTCTTTTACCTCAAAACCACAAGCTACAGGTATAGAAAAGTATCCGGTTACTAATCTATCAAAAAGAAAATAATCCAAACTTATAAAATAGACTCAGTAGTACGTAGGCTCGCTTTACATCTCATCAGGTGATCATAACTTAAACTGATATCTTAAAGAAACGCTCAATTACCCGAATACACTACCTACCCATTAAACACGATCTATGAATCCAAGCTGATAAAGCCATACACAAATTTAATAGGTTAGAAATATTGGCCCATGTGCATAATTTGTAGCTCAGCATAATGAGATCCGTAAAGCATTCTACTCAACTTCTAATTATTTTTGTTTCCAACTAACACATCACCCACAATTAAGCTCCCTATAAGACAATAACACTACACCCTACAAGATGGTATGTGCAATAATAAATAATATGATTGATCAATTTAATAGTAGCTTAAGCTAATGTCCACAGCAACTTGGCAACAATACTGACCCCTTCCGAAACTCCCTATACTGCAGTGAGCACAACCAATAACACAGTACCCTAGCATAGTGACACATTTCGGTAATAAACTCACACAAATCAACTTTAATTCCAACAAATACTCCTCATAACTTGTATAAAATTCCTTATAATATCATCTTAATTTTCATTAAACTTACCAAATCTAAAATAAAAGTATCACAAACACTAACAACACCAAGCCACGACAATCTCAACCTCAATTTAACAAATCATATACTATTCTAGAAAGACTATTTACCAAACTGGGCTAAATGATAAAAGATAAAATACTTACAATTTATTCACTACAAAGGACGGTAGAGACGATTGATCACTGGCGAGTCCAGGCGTGCAAGTACGCAGGTTAGACAAGGAAAAGAAAAAGAAGGGGAAAGAGGCGGAGAGGAGGAGATGAATGTTGGGATTTCTAGATGATTAAATTAGGTTTTGTCCTTTTGTCAAACTCTTAAACCGGGTACAGGGCTTTACTAGAAAGCTTCTCTTTTTTTTTTCTTTTCCTTCGGGTCGTAATTAAGTCTAAGCCCAACACTAAACTCGGTTTCGCTATAATCTTTCACATCCGAAATAAATTAAAACCCATGACTAAAGAGAACTCGGGTAAGTTTATTTCCCACAACGATCTAAAATTCCAAAACTTCCAATTTAGCATCTCCGTAGTAACTAATTAAAATAAGAAGAATAATATTTTTTTATAAATAAATTCATAAAATTACGGAGTGTTACAGACTTCCCTCCTTAAAACAAAGCTTCGTCCCCGAAGCTTAAACTCTCCCTCAACAAGTGATCCTTCGTACTTACACTCTAATGTCTACCAACTTCACATTCCCAAATTTTCACATGTCTGCTCAGCGATATACAATGCTCATTCTACAAATTACTCTGTGGACATGGCCCACCTGCAGGTCCGGTTCGATCTGCGGACATACAAGGGTCTTTTTGAAAGCCACGCTCGGCGGCGTAAAGGTGCTTTCGACCGGATCGTTTTAGATCGGTCGGTTTCGTCTCGGTAAGGGTCTCGAAACGATTAGAGATGTTCGGAGTCACCACCAAGCATTTGTGGGATGCCTGGAACCCGTTCGAATTCCACTTTATACCTCGGTCAAATCGAAGCACAAAGCAGCGTTTGACATAGGTACTAAAGATAAGGAAATCGTCCCTCTTTAGCATCCTATCTCTAGAATGACTCTCGTACTGTAATACTCCATATTTATAAGTCTCTGGGTACTCTATCGAGTAGGCCTTACTCTTTCGAGTAAGGGTGAGTTGCGTTTTAAAATAGTTTCTGACCTGTTGGTACTCGATCGAGTAACTATGATACTCGATCGAGTAAGGGGGTACTCGATCGAGTACCTTAGCTACTCGATCGAGTAGCCGGTTTACGGGGAGTTATTTCTCGGGTTTTGTTAATTATGCGATTAAGGTACATAATCTTTTCCGTCATTGTTCTAAACACTTTTCAAAACCTAATTTACTGTCAAGAGAGAAAGCAAAGTACGTTCATCACCTTAATCGCATTGTTAGCAAATCCCGGAGTTTGGAAGGTCGGATTTCATCGTTCTTTATACCGTTGTGATCCTTACGTCAAGGGTAAGACCTATATACCATTTTTATAATGTTTCTTTAAAGTTGGTTAAACCCTAATTTGGGAATTGGGGGTTTTGTAGTATGTTATGCTTGGTAGTGATTATATGTTTGTATGTTATGAGGAGGATTCGTAGAGGAAGCTTTTTTATATCAGCTGTGAGATCGTCTGATTGTTGTGCTTTCCAGGTAGGGTTTCCCTACTCAGTATTAGTTACATAATGTGTGGTGATTGTGCTGTAATTAGTGCTTGTTGTTTGGTTTCGTGACGGTTGTTGATTGATTGTTGTTGATGGATGTGATTGTTTGTCTCTGGTTCTCGAGATGCGTTCTCGGCTGAGTGGAGTCACTTGCGGGAGTGGCTTCACGCCCTAGTTTTGCTCTCCGCGGAACCCGCCACGGGAGGGGATGTGCACATTAATGGGACAGGGTTATCGCTCGGTATGATGAGCGGGACTTAGGTGGGAACGGCTACGGTCCCCCACTGGCAGGGCTGGTCCAGTGGACAGTCGGTGACGGAGATGGAGTGGAGTGGATGATTGTGTATGATTGTATGAGCTGTATTGTTTTCTGTTGAGTTGGCTATATGATTTATGTAAATAGTACTTACCCCGATTATTGTTTTAAAACCTGTGGTGATCCATTCGGGGATGGTGAGCAGATATTGAGCAGGTATGAGATGAGTACTGGGATAGCTGGGATGTGCCACGATATGATGATAGAAGTCTTCCGTTGTAGCTTAGTAGTTTTCATGACATTTCAGTTAGATCAGCAAACAGTCAATTTGAGAACATGTATTTGTACTTTTGGTTTTGGTTTTGAGATTGTAAACTTTCACTAAGTATTTCTATTTAAACGTTGTTTCTCTATTGTTTATTTGATTATCATTGCCTCGGGTAACCGAGATGGTAACATCCTTATACCTGGGTGGTCCTGCTAAGGCACTTGGAGTGTGGGGGTGTTACAAAATGGTATCTGAGCGACGATCCTGAAACCTGTAACCAATGAACCCAATTAATATAGGGAGTCAATTAAAATGAACCTGGGGTAAAGGTTGTAGGAGCTAATGCAAAGGCTTGGGAGAAGTCCTAAAGTCGCGAAATCGCCCTACAATTTTGAACCGGTCACATGGGGGGGTGTTACCGTAGAAGGGTGTTAAGATAAAGGATTCATTCTCGAGGTTTAAGTGTGCGAAAGTTATATAACAAGTTTTCAGGGTAACTGTTGTAATACCAGGGTTTTGGTCAACTCGAGATCATCACAGTTCGCATTATCTACCAGAGAACAACCACTTTAGAAATATCAACTGTAAGAATACACGTAAACCAGCATACAATCTAACATTGACCCCACCAAATTCCTCTCCCAAGTCGAAACTATTACCAATTCCGAACAATTGAACCATATGTGTATTCCTTCCGCCCTACTACTAATAAATCACAGGAGTATTAAAACATGCGATACATAAGCACTACTTAAACACCTTGAAACCATAGAAAACATACACGTAATCAAAACCTTTTGACTCATCAGACATACAACACGAACTAGTCAATTTGTTTGATGTAAATTCTGAAACATATTTCCCAATAAAAGTAACAACATATGATCCATGACAACAACAACATTACTTCCATATCACACATGTGTTTGACATTTTAGCAACCACATCATTCAATCGTGTCCAGCAACTTAGTATAACTCCTTTTCAACAAAACAAAAGATATCGCATAATTAGCCTAAGCATGTACATATACCATCATATAACTTGTAAAACATTATCTATGGCAAAAGATTAGCAAGGTGAACAAGTTCTCTGGTTTGCACGGTTTGAACAAATAGGCAACTCGCGGCTCAATTAAACGTAACTATAACGACTATCATTTGAACATACACCTAACATGTGGATCATCAAAGGGTTATCCCATTATAATTGCCAACATAGCTATCATAAACAATATTTATTAGATTATAATTGATAGAAACGACTCGGAAATATAGGTATGTCAAATGTCGTGCTACAATTGCAAGAATCACTTTAGCGTTTTATGACGATATAATAACGAACATATTCAATAAGGAATAACGACACGGTTTATTATCATGTTATAGGTTTTAGGTTCAATCAATTAATTTAATGCAATGGAAGCAATAAGTATAACTATAGGCACACAGACTCACATAAAGGACCTTAGAACTCAGATGACATCCTACATGTGGGAACATTTAGACATAATCATTACTACCATTCATGTGTAAACATTTAACATAGTTATTGTAAATATTCATGCGAGGACATTAGGACGTTTAACGCCACCAAAATTTTACCCAGATATGATAACATAGTTTGATATTTATGTATACCCGACCACTATACAAATATGATGAACACATCGGTGATATTACAACATGCCACAAAATATGCAAACAACTGGACTCGTCTGAACATATTTCACCCTCGATTAAGAATCAAATTAATCTATTCAATTTTACTCATACTATCATGCCAACAATGTTATCAACTAAGTTTCAATTTTATCACTTGTTAAGTTACATGACTACTGAACATGCGTGCGGTTACCTTCATATAAAGACATTATAATTTCACATTACTAAGGCTCATGAATTAATCAATCAACTCAGTATGAAAACTTAACATAGAACGTACATTTTACAGTCATGATTCAGTTGTAACTTTCAAAAATCACGAATAAATAACCGCTCAACGAAAACTTGAGTTATATTACTTTTCATAACATACAGAGAGTTAATAATTCGTGATAAAAAGAATGAGGTCCAAAGTTCAAGAATTCAATTTTTAAAGGATTTTACTGAGCTCAGTTGGTCCAAACAAGTACATGACAAAGAATTGGTCCGAAACTTGGGTCAATTTGCAAAATTTACCGTTTAATATAGAGACATCAATAATTTTCGTGGCTTATCAATTTGAAAACATAAGCGAGTCTTCTAGTCGATGGAGTTGGAATTATGCAAAAATCATTTATACAAATTAAATGAGGATTTTTACAAAATCGTTGGTCAAAACATCACTGCACAGGAACTTCCTGACCACAGCCCACTAAAACCTTTATTACTCCTAATCCGTATATCCTATACACATGAAACCAACGTCAAATGAACACTAACTCACGAGGCTAACTCTCATAAAATTTTCATCCATAGGAAGTTAACAGGAAAGAAATGACAGCAAGATCAATTAGGGAGTAAAATCAAACAAGCGTGTTTCAGCACTAGGTCATTCTTTACTATGTTACGAGCTCTTATGAATCCACTATGTACACTAACCCATCCCAACTTAAATCTCACACTTTGCACTTACGTAAACGTCTATCCCATAGAATCCCTTCGCATCTCGACCTACTCCTTACATCTAAGTCACGATTGGTATGACTAGGAACAAGCAAGTCAATAGTGTTTCTAATTACTATCACAATACTATACTAGCATGGCTTCGGGATCACATAACCGCATATTACTAGACATAATAGCACTATCAACACGTCATTCACATCCATCCAGATAAATATCGTCAATTTGCAATTATTCTCACGCTCACGATTACCACAATCCAACGCTTCGTTGATTATCAATCTGAACACGAAAATTTTATTTCTTATTTCCACAACATCATATGATCACGTCATCATTCATACAAAATACTTACCGTAACGTTGTCCTGCAGAATGGTTAGAATATATGGGTCTCAAGGTATACATCAACTCGATTATATCCAAGGTTTTCCTGCTAACTACCCCATTCACTCAATTTTCTCTCGGGTTACCTGTTCAAAACGAGAGGGCAAAAGAGCACGTATTAAGGGCTCCTTCTTAACCGCACTGTGAGCTCCTAGCAGTTTATTCCCAGGGGTTCATTTTATTTAGACGCATCCTACGTTCTTTGGGTTCATTGGTTCAGGCCTGAGGATCGTTCGCTCTGATACCACTTTGTAACACCCCGGTTTATGAAGGAGCCTTTGGCAAGACATTCCCTAATAAACCGAACTGTTACCATCTCGGTTCCCCGAGGTAGTGAATAACAAATTAAACTCCAAGGCAACTTATATAAATACTCTAACTTGATTATTACAAACTTCTTTTTACAACAATTATAAAGAACTACATAAATGGAAGTGGAAGTCTTCTAAATAATGATCTAACTACTATGTCTTCGATCCAAAGTCTCACGCCCATCAAGCTCCCGTCCTATCTCTTAAACCTGTCAAGTCTGCTCGCCAATATTTGGGTCATCACGGTGTTCACGAATACACGGTGGTCAACCATGAGGTTGAGTAGGGAATACAACGAAACAACAAAATATGATATGCATGTTCCTCCGTCACCTCCATCTCCATCTCAACTCATATCTCATAACCCGGACAACCCAGCCATACCGATCCCCGGTAGACTATATATATCGACCGCAGTCGATCTGCCAGCTCGCAGCTGAGGACACTAGGGCAAGTCCTGCAGAACCAGCCTGGGCCTTATCACAACATCACATCGTATCTCATCATCGTCACCACCACACCATCCTCCAACTCCAATGCATATGCAATGCTCAACAGTACTCAATGCAACATAATATGTATATCAACGAAGGAAATCATGCCAGCTATCAAAATAATGAAATAACATAATCAACACGAACAGTTCAGTCAACCACACTCCAGTGTATGAAACATAACATAAATCACAACCACGAACAAGTCAACGATCACAACTTGGTCACATGAAACACAACAAATCAACACAAATTAACAACACCGGTAAGTCAAGTGTATTTCCCTACCTCAGTACTGCAGTCAAATAGTCGGAAGCTCAGTGCTAATCCACGAAAATTCGCCCTCTGAAAGATAATGAAATGATAACCGATTACTTAACTATCCCCGTTCCCAAAATAGAAGTTACTAAAAATAGAATTTCTTAAAATGGAAACTTTCCCGATATAGTAACTTTTCTCTTTTAACAAACCCGACTCAAAAACCGTCTCTAATTATTTTAAAGGACTCGGGAATTAAATTAAATACGAATATGATAAATAAAAGATTAAACGAGTTAAACGATTTAAGAAAACCCGAATCAACCATAAAACAACTCGAAAAACCCGACTCCACCACCCGTGACACCTCACTCGCCCAAACCCCTCACGCGCGCCAACCACCGCGACAACCGCCAGGCTTGCGCCCACTTCGACCCACCACCAACAACCAAGCCCCACCTGGTCGATCGCGCCGGCGAGTCGAACCAGGGTCGACATTGGGCCTGGTTCACCACCGTGCCTCACCACAAAGCAGCCCTACACCACCCCTCGGCCACCACCACTGTCAACAAAACACTAATCTCTCACCACCATTCTGCTCGCCGCCAACCCACGCACACAGACACCATAGCGCCACCGTTTCGACCTCCCCTTAGTCCACGGTGGCACCACCCCAAAACTACCCACCTAAACCCGTCTGAAAACCGTAACCAAAACCCGTTTTGGCTACCCCTGTCATTAACCGCCTTTCACAACCACCATCACCACCCAAAACCTCCCTAACCACCACCACTACACTCGTCCCTTACCACCCTACTCCCTTACTCTACCAACCACCACCAAAGAATGCCTCGACAAGACACGAACAACCACCCAAAACTCGACGGAAGGATGAAAACAGAGGAAAGGGTTGAACTCTTACCTTTTCCGCCACCACAACCGCCACCAGGGCCACCCACGGCCGTCGACAAAAGTCCCTAGCTCTTCCTTGCTTCGGCCGTCAACACTCACGGCCACACTCTCTCCCTCTCTATGCGTGAAATCTGGTGTTTTGGTGTTGGTGAAGGAGGGAGGCGTGTGAGATGAGGGGTGTGTATGGTTAGGGTAAAACTAGGTTAAAATTTAGGTTAAAGATCAAGTTAGATGGTAAATGGGTCATGGGTATGGGTAACGTGATTGGTAAAAGGGTAAGCTATCGTTCAGATAAACCCGTCTCAACAAACTTACGAGTAACTTGGTCTTACGATATCAACACGACTAAACAATTAACTCGACTCAATTAACGATATAAAATACGGGGTATTACAGTCTTCCCCCCTTAAAATGAACTTCATCCCGAAGTTCGCTCAACTACCAAACAGATTTTCTAGTACAAGAATTCATGAACTCATGCGGGTGAGACGGAATGTTACATTCTACCCTCCTAAAAAGAAAGTTACGTCCCGGAACTTACTTCATGCAAACCTATCACCACTCATGAACTCATGTAAACTATCGAGCACCATAACAAAGACAGCTTTAATACACAACATAGAGAACTCATTTGTATGGGTACCACGCAACGACGCATCGGCTTGATCAAAACCACGATCTACAACTTGATCAAAACCACAATCTATAAACAAGTGCAATTTAAACATTAAGATTTTACAATCCTACCCAACTAAAAAACATGGTTACGTCCTCGTAACCTCTTTTCAAATGTCATATCCCTATGCAACAACTCACTGTCAACAACAGGTAACAGAAAAGAACACATGATAAGAGATTGCGCAGTAACATTTAAGTCGAAAACAAGGTTTTATTATGGAATTAACTGATTGTCATCAAGTAACACTTATTACTTAGCCCATGCTGGACTTAAAATACAACATCAAACTAAAGAACAACAAGAAAGGAGCCAAAGGTTTACACGGCTCCACAACAGACCGATCATGGTGTCACTAACCCTAACCTAACGGTCCTTAGGTCGCGCCTCCTCTGATTCTGGTGACTTCTATGTCATTCCCTTCCTGGTTCACCTCTTCCCCGAAGTCTGGCATGGGTGGTTCAATTACTTTCGGATCGGATACATTAGCGTAAAATTCGTATCTCAGTCGCCTTGCTATGAAGTCAAAGGTATGCTCGGGTGGGTATCCGGCCCCGCCGCAGATGAATGGGGTCACGGCATAGTCTCATGCAATGGGTGGACAACTCTCTCATATAGAAGCGTTTGCTTGTCCTTTAGTACGCCGTCGGGATAGTATCGATAAGGGTATACGCTCTTAACTGAGTATTAGTTAAGTACTCAGGGTGCCCATTATGGCCATACTTGTCCATGGCAGCACAAAGTTTCTCACAATGCTCATTAAAGTCGGCATCAGGTGACATGTAACAGTCTCGCGGGTGTACATTGTAGGGATCCATCCTACAAGGTGGAAAGTTAAACAAATTAAGACACAAGGGTGTTACCGTAGAAGGGTGTTAAGATAAAGGATTCATTCTCGAGGTTTAAGTGTGCGAAAGTTATATAACAAGTTTTCAGGGTAACTGTTGTAATACCAGGGTTTTGGTCAACTCGAGATCATCACAGTTCGCATTATCTACCAGAGAACAACCACTTTAGAAATATCAACTGTAAGAATACACGTAAACCAGCATACAATCTAACATTGACCCCACCAAATTCCTCTCCCAAGTCGAAACTATTACCAATTCCGAACAATTGAACCATATGTGTATTCCTTCCGCCCTACTACTAATAAATCACAGGAGTATTAAAACATGCGATACATAAGCACTACTTAAACACCTTGAAACCATAGAAAACATACACGTAATCAAAACCTTTTGACTCATCAGACATACAACACGAACTAGTCAATTTGTTTGATGTAAATTCTGAAACATATTTCCCAATAAAAGTAACAACATATGATCCATGACAACAACAACATTACTTCCATATCACACATGTGTTTGACATTTTAGCAACCACATCATTCAATCGTGTCCAGCAACTTAGTATAACTCCTTTTCAACAAAACAAAAGATATCGCATAATTAGCCTAAGCATGTACATATACCATCATATAACTTGTAAAACATTATCTATGGCAAAAGATTAGCAAGGTGAACAAGTTCTCTCGGTTTTTACGGTTTGAACAAATAGGCAACTCGCGGCTCAATTAAACGTAACTATAACGACTATCATTTGAACATACACCTAACATGTGGATCATCAAAGGGTTATCCCATTATAATTGCCAACATAGCTATCATAAACAATATTTATTAGATTATAATTGATAGAAACGACTCGGAAATATAGGTATGTCAAATGTCGTGCTACAATTGCAAGAATCACTTTAGCGTTTTATGACGATATAATAACGAACATATTCAATAAGGAATAACGACACGGTTTATTATCATGTTATAGGTTTTAGGTTCAACTGAATTAATTTAATGCAATGGAAGCAATAAGTATAACTATAGGCACACAGACTCACATAAAGGACCTTAGAACTCAGATGACATCCTACATGTGGGAACATTTAGACATAATCATTACTACCATTCATGTGTAAACATTTAACATAGTTATTGTAAATATTCATGCGAGGACATTAGGACGTTTAACGCCACCAAAATTTTACCCAGATATGATAACATAGTTTGATATTTATGTATACCCGACCACTATACAAATATGACGAACACATCAGTGATATTACAACATGCCACAAAATATGCAAACAACTGGACTCGTACAACATATTTCACCCTCGATTAAGAATCAAATTAATCTATTCAATTTTACTCATACTATCATGCCAACAATGTTATCAACTAAGTTTCAATTTTATCACTTGTTAAGTTACATGACTACTGAACATGCGTGCGGTTACCTTCATATAAAGACATTATAATTTCACATTACTAAGGCTCATGAATTAATCAATCAACTGTATGAAAACTTAACATAGAACGCACATTTTACAGGTCATGATTCAGGTTGTAACTTTCAAAAATCACGAATAAATAACCGCTCAACAAAAACTTGAGTTATATTACTTTTCATAACATACAGAGAGTTAATAATTCGTGATAAAAAGAATGAGGTCCAAAGTTCAAGAATTCAATTTTTAAAGGATTTTACTGACTCGATTGGTCCAAACAAGTACATGACAAAGAATTGGTCCGAAACTTGGGTCAATTTGCAAAATTTACCGTTTAATATAGAGACATCAATAATTTTCGTGGCTTATCAATTTGAAAACATAAGCGAGTCTTCTAGTCGATGGAGTTGGAATTATGCAAAAATCATTTATACAAATTAAATGAGGATTTTTACAAAATCGTTGGTCAAAACATCACTGCACAGGAACTTCCTGACCACAGCCCACTAAAACATTTATTACTCCTAATCCGTATATCCTATACACATGAAACCAACGCCAAATGAACACTAACTCACGAGGCTAACTCTCATAACATTTTCATCCATAGGAAGTTAACAGGAAAGAAATGACAGCAAGATAAATTAGGGAGTAAAATCAAACAAGCGTGTTTCAAAGACTAGGTCATTCTTTACTATGTTACGAGCTCTTATGAATCCACTATGTACACTAACCCATCCCAACTTAAATCTCACACTTTGCACTTACGTAAACGTCTATCCCATAGAATCCCTTCGCATCTCGACCTACTCCTTACATCTAAGTCACGATTGGTATGACTAGGAACAAGCAAGTCAATAGTGTTTCTAATTACTATCACAATACTATACTAGCATGGCTTCGGGATCACATAACCGCATATTACTAGACATAATAGCACTATCAACACGTCATTCACATCCATCCAGATAAATATCGTCAATTTGCAATTATTCTCACGCTCACGATTACCACAATCCAACGCTTCGTTGATTATCAATCTGAACACGAAAATTTTATTTCTTATTTCCACAACATCATATGATCACGTCATCATTCATACAAAATACTTACCGTAACGTTGTCCTGCAGAATGGTTAGAATATATGGGTCTCAAGGTATACATCAACTCGATTATATCCAAGGTTTTCCTGCTAACTACCCCATTCACTCAATTTTCCCTCGGGTTACCCGTTCAAAACGAGAGGGCAAAAGAGCACGTATTATGGGCGCCTTCTTAACCGCACTGTGAGCTCCTAGCAGTTTATTCCCAGGGGTTCATTTTATTTAGACGCATCCTACGTTCTTTGGGTTCATTGGTTCAGGGCACGAGGATCGTTCGCTCCGATACCACTTTGTAACACCCCGGTTTATGAAGGAGCCTTTGGCAAGACATTCCCTAATAAACCGAATCATTACCATCTCGGTTCCCGAGGTAGTGAATAACAAATTAAACTCCAAGGCAACTTATATAAATACTCTAACTTGATTATTACAAACTTCTTTTTACAACAATTATAAAGAACTACATAAATGGAAGTGGAAGTCTTCTAAATAATGATCTAACTACTATGTCTTCTGATCCAGTGTCTCACGCCCATCAAGCTCCCGTCCTATCTCTTAAACCTGTCAAGTCTGCTCGCCAATATTTGGGTCATCACAGGTGTTCACGAATACACAGGGTCAACCATGAGGTTGAGTAGGGAATACAACGAAACAACAAAATATGATATGCATGTTCCTCCGTCACCTCCATCTCCATCTCAACTCATATCTCATAACCCGGACAACCCACCATACCGATCCCCTTAGACTATATATATCGACCGCAGATCGATCTGCCACTCGCAATGAGGACACTAGGGCAAGTCTGCAACCAGCTGGGCCTTATCACAACATCACATCGTATCTCATCATCGTCACCACCACACCATCCTCCAACTCCAATGCATATGCAATGCTCAACAGTACTCAATGCAACATAATATGTATATCAACGAATGAAATCATGCCAGCTATCAAAATAATGAAATAACATAATCAACACGAACAGTTCATCAACCACACTCCGATGTATGAAACATAACATAAATCACAACCACGAACAAGTCAACGATCACAACTTGGTCACATGAAACACAACAAATCAACACAAATTAACAACACCGTAAGTCAAGTGTATTTCCCTACCTCGATCTTTGCGATCAAATAGTCGGAAGCTCAGTGCTAATCCACGAAAATTCGCCCTCTGAAAGATAATGAAATGATAACCGATTACTTAACTATCCCCGTTCCCAAAATAGAAGTTACTAAAAATAGAATTTCTTAAAATGGAAACTTTCCCGATATAGTAACTTTTCTCTTTTAACAAACCCGACTCAAAAACCGTCTCTAATTATTTTAAAGGACTCAGGAATTAAATTAAATACGAATATGATAAATAAAAGATTAAACGAGTTAAACGATTTAAGAAAACCCGAATCAACCATAAAACAACTCGAAAAACCCGACTCCACCACCCGTGACACCTCACTCGCCCAAACCCCTCACGCGCCGCCCAACCACCGCGACAACCGCCAGCTTGCTGCCCACTTCGACCCACCACCAACAACCAAGCCCCACCTGTCGATCGCCACGGCGAGTCGAACCAGGGCGACATTGGGCCTGGTTCACCACCGTGCCTCACCACAAGCCCCTACACCACCCCTCGGCCACCACCACACAACAAAACACTAATCTCTCACCACCATTCTGCTCGCCGCCAACCCACGCACACAGACACCATAGCGCCACCGTTTCGACCTCCCCTTAGTCCACGGTGGCACCACCCCAAAACTACCCACCTAAACCCGTCTGAAAACCGTAACCAAAACCCGTTTTGGCTACCCCTGTCGCTGCCGCCTTTCACAACCACCATCACCACCCAAAACCTCCCTAACCACCACCACTACACTCGTCCCTTACCACCCTACTCCCTTACTCTACCTACCAACCACCAGCAATGCCTCGACAAGACACGAACAACCACCCAAAAACTCGACAGAAGGATGAAAACAGAGGAAAGGGTTGACTCTTACCTTTTTCCGCCACCACAACCGCCACCAGGGCCACCCACGGCCGTCGACAAAAGCCCCTAGCTCTTCCTTGCTTCGCTGTCAACACTCACGGCCACACTCTCTCCCTCTCTATGCGTGAAATCTGGTGTTTTGGTGTTGGTGAAGGAGGGAGGCATGTGAGATGAGGGGTGTGTATGGTTAGGGTAAAACTAGGTTAAAATTTAGGTTAAAGATCAAGTTAGATGGTAAATGGGTCATGGGTATGGGTAACGTGATTGGTAAAAGGGTAAGCTATCGTTCAGATAAACCCGTCTCAACAAACTTACGAGTAACTTGGTCTTACGATATCAACACGACTAAACAATTAACTCGACTCAATTAACGATATAAAATACGGGGTATTACAGTCTTCCCCCCTTAAAATGAACTTCGTCCCGAAGTTCGCTCAACTACCAAACAGATTTTCTAGTACAAGAATTCATGAACTCAAGCGGGTGAGACGGAATGTTACAGATACTCGATCGAGTAGGTGAGATACTCGATCGAGTGGGTTTAACTCGATCGAGTGGGTATTTGACGATTTTGAATCCAGAATCGTGTTTTTGGGCACTCGATCGAGTACCTCGGGCACTCGATCGAGTAGGGGGTCACTCGATCGAGTAGCCGGGCTACTCGGTCGAGTATGTTAGAGGTCAGAAGGTCTGTTTGGGTTCTGGAGTCGAGGCACTCGATCGAGTATGCTGGGCACTCGATCGAGTAGCCTCTTACTCGATCGAGTAGGTTTGGGTACTCGATCGAGTATGTCCTGGGCAGCCTGTTTTCGTGTTTTGAGGTTTAGTGCGTGTGTTTATGTCTACCCTTTCTTATATATAGTTTCAAGATGCCGCCCAAGAGAAACGCTTACTATGCGAGAGCTAAGACCATGAACATAGATGATGTTGTTAAGATGTTGGAGCACCAAGATGCCCTGACTGAGGCCTTAAAGAAAGTGAATAAGGATAAGGAGGTTGATCACTCTAAGATCAGTCTCTATATAGCGAGGTTTAACCCAAAAGAGTACACGGGAACCGGGGAACCGAACCTTCTTGACAATTGGCATCGTGAGATGGAGAACATCCTGGACCTGGTTCATTGTCCTGATGAGATCGAGTAGAACAAGCTGCGTTCTACCCGAGGGACGCACCGGCAAGTGGTGGGATACGGTGAAGGTGAGTGCTAGGGAGATGTATGCGAACCGAGCTTACCCGCTATACCATGGGACGAGTTTCGGAGAGCTATGAGGAAGGAGTTTGTCTTTAACATGTGAGGAGTAAGCGAGAGAGGAGTTTGATGGGTTTAAGATGACATCTGATATGTCAGTTGCTGAGTATTACAAGCAGTTTAATGAGAAGTCTAGGTATGCTGAGGATATGGGTCTGAGTGAGAATAACCTAGCGCTGAGGTTTGAAAGAGGGTTGACACCCAAGATTATGGATAAGTTACCCGTAGGAGTCCTTACCGATGTTAAGGAAGCTTATGAGAGAGCTGGGAGAGCTGAGAGGCTGGTTGAGATGGCTCAGGAGAGAGTGAGTGAGAAAAGAAAGGCTGAGAGTGAGGGTGGAGGCCAGTCTAGTCACAAGAAAGGCAACCACAATCAAGCTAGAGGGTTTTCTTAAGGGTCGTGGTTTAGTCTTTGGGGCTTCCTTCGGGCGTGGCCATGTGAGTAGCAGTGGTAGTTGGGGTATGACTTGCTTTGGCTGTGGCGGTGTGGGCCACAAGAGACATGAGTGCACGAGTATGCCGGGAGCTTTTCAGGGATCGGCTCGGGGGAGCTATTCTCAAGGACCTGCTCAGAGTTATGCGAGCAATAGACCGTCTGCGTCATGGTCTAACCGGGGAAGTTAGAGCTATCAGGGTGGAGGTAACCGCAATGGCGGTAATTCTTATCAGAAACCAGCTACGAACAACAACAACAACAATCAGGGGTCTGGTGCTAAGCCGACCACATCAGCCAGTACTGTCTAGGGAGGTGGACAGAAGACTAGTGGAAAGCTGTTCATGATGGACAAGAAAGCAGCTGAGGAGGATGCCCATGTTATCACTGGTACTTTTCTTGTTAATGGTATTCATACCTTTGTTTTGTTTGATTCGGGGGCTTCTCAGTCGTTTGTATCTTCGAGTCATGTTAAAAGGTTGAGTTTGAGAGTATATGAGTCTGTGAGTGAGAAAGTTTTTATACCTTCAGGTGAGTCTGTATCATATGGGAGGTTGTTTAGAGATGTGTCTATGATAGTTGGGCAAGTTGATCTACCTGTAGACTTGCTAGAGTTTCCTTTTGACGGTTTTGAGATGATAGTCGGGATAGACTGGTTAGGAAAGTATAAAGCTAAGATAGACTGTCATCAAAAGAAAGTGTTTTTGAGAGGGCCTAAGGGTGTTAGTGTGTCTTATCGTGGGTTTCTAGTCAAACCCAAAGTTAAGTTGATTGCAGCTGTCACCTTGAAGTCTTACCTAAGGAAGGGATGTCCTTTGATCTTGTGCCATGTGAGAGATGACCGGATAGAGAGTCCGACAGTTGATCAGATACCGGTGGTGGGAGAGTTTGCAGATGTTTTTACAGAGGAGATTCCAGGGTTGCCACCGAAGAGGGAGATAGATTTCACCGTTGAGTTGAAACCGGGGACGGGGCCAATATCTAAGGCACCGTACCGGATGGGTCCTAAAGAGATGGAAGAGCTCTGGAAATAGTTAGATGATCTGATCGAGAAGGGATACAATAGACCTAGTGTATCGCCGTGGGGAGCACCAGTTCTTTTTGTGAAAAAGAAAGATGGGAGTTTGAGGTTATGCATAGACTACAGAGAGCTGAACAGAGTGACAGTGAAGAACAAGTTTCCTTTGCCAAGGATAGATGACCTGTTTGATCAGTTGAGTGGTGCATCAGTCTTTTCCAAGATTGATTTGAGGTCGGGGTACCATCAGGTGAAGATTAGAGAGGTGGACATACCAAAGACAGCTTTCACGTCGAGGTATGGCCATTATGAGTATGTAGTGATGTCGTTTGGGTTATCTAATGCACCGGCTATGTTTATGGATTTGATGAACAGAATCTTCAGACAGTTTTTGGACAAGTTTGTGGTGGTGTTTATCGATGACATCTTAGTCTACTCTAAGACTAAGGAGGAGCATGAGGAGCATCTGAGGATCGTGTTGCAGACTTTCAGGGAGCATGAGTTGTATGCTAAGCTGTCCAAGTGTGAGTTCTGGTTAGAGAAAGTTACTTTTCTAGGGCATGTGATCTCTAAGGAGGGAGTAGCTGTGGATCCGGCGAAGATTGAGGCAGTGACAAAGTGGGAAGCACCAAAGAATGTTGCTGAGATTAGGAGATTCTTGGGTTTAGTTGGATACTACAGACGGTTCGTGAAAGATTTCTCCAAGATAGCTAGACCTATGACAACCTTGATGAGGAAAGAGAACATGTTTCGTTGGGATGAGAGTTGTGAGAAGGCGTTCCAAACATTAAAGGAGCGTTTGACCACAGCTCCTATCTTAGCATTGCCTGAAGGGATCGAGAACTTTGAGGTTTATACAGATGCCTCAAAGAATGGGTTAGGATGTGTGTTGATGCAGAACGGTAAGGTGATTGCTATGCTTCTAGGCAATTGAAGCCGTACGAGGAGAATTATCCTACACATGATCTAGAGTTGGGTGCAGTGGTGTTTGCTCTCAAGATTTGGAGACATTACCTTTATGGGGCGACCTTTAAGCTATTTTCAGATCACAAGAGTCTCAAGTACATCTTCACTCAAAAGGAGTTGAACATGAGACAGAGGAGGTGGATGGAGCTGATTGGCGATTATGACATGGATATTATCTACCATGAAGGGAAAGCCAATGTTGTTGCAGATGCTTTGAGTAGGAAGAGTGTACATTCCCTGTGTACAGCTCTATCTTTGTGGAGGTTGAGAGATGATGTGGGGAAGTTTGGGATACATATGATGCAGAGAGGGGATGTTGTGGGAGATTTGACAGTCCAGCCTGATCTTTATGATGATATTCGAGGTAAACAGGTTTCAGATCCTAAGATGGTTGAGTGGAGAGCTGGAGTAGAGAAAGGGACAGTGTCCCGATTTTCTATTCATACAGATGGTAGTTTGAGGTTCGATGGTAGGTGGTGTGTCCCTAATGATGAGGAGATGAAAAAGACAATCATGACAGAGGCACATTGTACACCGTATTCAGTACATCCGGGTGGTGACAAGTTATACAAGGATTTAAAGAACACGTTTTGGTGGCCTGGGATGAAGAAAGAAACAGCAGAGTTTGTGGCCCGTTGTTTGACATGCCAGAGAGTTAAAGGGGAACAGCGATAACCACAAGGTAAGATTCAGTCTTTAGAGGTACCTGAGTGGAAGTGGGAATCCATTTCTATGGATTTTATCGTGGGTTTACCAAAGAGTCAACAGGGTAATAACATGATATCGGTGATAGTGGATCGACTGACCAAGTCAGCTCACTTTGTTCCAATGAAAGATATATGGACTAAGGCACAATTGGCTATGGCTTATCGAAAGAATGTGCTAAAGTTACATGGAGTCCCTAAGGACATAGTGTCTGACAGAGATGCGAGGTTTATATCACGGTTTTGGAAAGAGTTGCAGGAATCTTTGGGAACAACTTTGAAGATGAGTACAGCTTTTCATCCTGCGACAGACGGTCAGACTGAGAGAATAATCAAAACTCTTGAGGATATGTTACGAGCTTGTGTGATGGACTTTGGTGGTAGCTGGGAACAGGGGTTGGATTTGATAGAGTTTTCTTACAACAACAGCTATCACACTAGTATTGGCATGGCACCGTTTGAGGCTTTATATGGGAGGAGATGCAGGAGTCCGATTTGTTGGGACTACAGTGTTGAGGCAGTGGTTCTAGGATCAGAGATGGTACATGAGATGGTTGAACAGATTAAGATGATCAGGGAACGGATGAGAGCAGCTCAGGATAGGCAAAAGAGTTATGCAGATCTACATCGCCGGGATATAGAGCTTCAGGTTGGGGATAAGGTTCTTCTGAAAGTGTCTCTTATGCGTGGGGTTATGAGATTTGGCAAGAAAGGCAAGCTGAGTCAGAAGTTCATCGGGCCCTATGAGATCTTAGAGCGAGTTGGGGAAGTTGCTTATCGTCTGGCTTTACCTGCTGCGTTAGAGAGAGTGCATAATGTGTTTCATGTATCGCATTTTGCGAGTATGTGAGTGACCCGTCACATGTGTTAGAGGCAGAGAACTTAGAGCTAGATGAGTCTTTATCATATCTTGAGGTACCTAAGCATATTCTTGACCGGAAAGTTAGGAAGACTAGGAGTGGTGAGACAGTTTTGCTTAAGATCCTTTGGTCTAACCACGAGACTGAGGAAGCTACATGGGAGGCAGAGGATGCCATGAGAGAGCGCTACCCTTTCCTTTTTGATCATGTTTGGTTACGAGGACGTAACCTTGTTTCTTTTAGGGGGGTAGGAGATGATCGCAAAGAGTTTTTAAGAGCTTTATACCTTTTTTTTTATGTTGTGTCGGTACGGTTGTTGTTGTTTGAGTCGGGCTGAGTTTGAGTTAGTAACATGTTTTATGTTGAGTTTTGTTTTGGTTGTTGAGTCGGGAGTGCGAAGTGTGAGTCTTTGTTTTGTTCTGGTTTGAACTTCGGGGACGAAGTTCTTTTTAAGGAGGGAAGACTGTAATACTCCATATTTATAAGTCTCTGGGTACTCTATCGAGTAGGCCTTACTCTGTCGAGTAAGGGTGAGTTGCGTTTTAAAATAGTTTCTGACCTGTTGGTACTCGATCGAGTAACTATGATACTCGATCGAATAAGGGGGTACTCGATCGAGTACCTTAGCTACTCGATCGAGTAGCCGGTTCTGAGGAGTTATTTCTCGGGTTTTGTTAATTATGCGATTAAGGTACATAATCTTTTCCGTCATTGTTCTAAACACTTTTCAAAACCTAATTTACTGTCAAGAGAGAAAGCAAAGTACGTTCATCACCTTAATCGCATTGTTAGCAAATCCCGGAGTTTGGAAGGTCGGATTTCATCGTTCTTTATACCGTTGTGATCCTTGCGTCAAGGGTAAGACCTATATACCATTTTTATAATGTTTCTTTAAAGTTGGTTAAACCCTAATTTGGGAATTGGGGGTTTTGTAGTATGTTATGCTTGGTAGTGATTATATGTTTGTATGTTATGAGGAGGATTCGTAGAGGAAGCTTTTTTATATCAGCTGTGAGATCGTCTGATTGTTGTGCTTTCCAGGTAGGGTTTCCCTACTCGCATTAGTTACATAATGTGTGGTGATTGTCTTTGTAATTAGTGCTTGTTGTTTGGTTTCGTGACGGTTGTTGATTGATTGTTGTTGATGGATGTGATTGTTTGTCTCTGGTTCTCGAGATGCGTTCTCGGCTGAGTAGAGTCACTTGCGGGAGTGGCTTCACGCCCTAGTTTTGCCCTCCGCGGAACCCGCCACGGGAGGGGATGTGCACATTAATGGGACAGGGTTATCGCTCGGTATGATGAGCGGGACTTAGGTGGGAACGGCTGCGGTCCCCCACTGGCAGGGCTGGTCCAGTGGACAGTCGGTGACGGAGATGGAGTGGAGTAGATGATTGTGTATGATTGTATGAGCTGTATTGTTTTCTGTTGAGTTGGCTATATGATTTATGTAAATAGTACTTACCCCGATTATTGTTTTAAAACCTGCGGTGATCCATTCGGGGATGGTGAGCAGATATTGAGCAGGTATGAGATGAGTACTGGGATAGCTGGGATGTGCCACGATCTGATGATAGAAGTCTTCCGCTGTAGCTTAGTAGTTTTCATGACATTTCAGTTAGATCAGTAAACAGTCAGTTTGAGAACGTGTATTTGTACTTTTGGTTTTGGTTTTGAGATTGTAACCTTTCACTAAGTATTTCTATTTAAACATTGTTTCTCTATTGTTTATTTGATTATCATTGCCTCGGGTAACCGAGACGGTAATATCCTTATACCAGGGTGGTCCTGGTAAGGCACTTGGAGTGTGGGGGTGTTACACGTACGCCCTGGATAAGGTCGTCCACTATCCAAAGTTTCTGAGTAAGAGGTGAAGGTACGTATTGGGAAACCCTTTAATCAGACACCCAATCCCGCCCGCGTTTAGCGGCCTCTACTGATCGATCTTGGTTGGTTGAATGCAAAAGTTGATAAAACAGTTTAAATGCATGAATGCGCATCCAATAATT
The DNA here is from genome assembly GCF_048544455.1 of Silene latifolia. Lineage (NCBI taxonomy): Eukaryota > Viridiplantae > Streptophyta > Magnoliopsida > Caryophyllales > Caryophyllaceae > Silene > Silene latifolia. The sequence goes on along the minus strand of NC_133537.1, from coordinate 136,490,146 downwards.
TAAACCTAACATGTGAGAGCTTTCTAAGTCGGTTGATTTAATCCAAGTATCAAGTATAAGATGTCGAGTTGGATTAATGGTTGATTTGCATGCAAGACGGAAATTAAACATCCATTTACCGTATTAGGTTTAGGGTGCATAACATGATCCATTTGTCTTAGTAAGGCATTTTGCAAATATGGTTTGAACAGTCGCCTGATCCGTCCTATATCCGGGTTAATCGGACTCGGGATCGTCCTAGACTGATGCTGGAAGGGAACAGGCCCTGTACCAGACGGCTATATGAGGCGCGAGCCAGCCGGCGGTGTAAGGGGCCTCCCTCCGATTTTGAAAATGAGAAATGGAGAGCCTGTTTAGGTGCGGGTTAGCCCACGGTTTATGTGCCGTGTTCTGACCTTTTAGAAAACGTTATAAAACGTGTTGAAAATGGGTATTTGAACCCGGTTTGATTTGAAAGGGTCGTCTAGACCGCATTTGATGATTTGAAGAACTAGACTCGAATAATCATCATTATTTGATAATATTCGGTGTCGGGTTCGATTAGACAAACTTGACATGAATAGTTTTGAAAAATGATTATGGACTAATTGTTTTAAGTCCATTTGAATGTTATTAGCCGATACTCATCATCGTACCCGGGTTAAAATCCGGCATGGTATGTAGAACCAAGGATGATTTTGTGTTGGTGACTAACATGTTTGTTTGAAAATGTAAAGAAATGAAATAAAAGGCTTTAAAATACCTTCTAAATGTCATTAACCAAATATTATCACCGAAACACGGATTTAACCGTCATGGTATGAGGAACCAAGAGTGAAAAATGCTTTATGGTTAAAACATGTGAAATGAAACAAAAGGGTTTCGAAAATACTTGAAATGGTAAAAACCGATTACAAATATGAAAAATGGATTAAGGGAAATGACGAGAACAAACACGGTTGATCTCTGGTCCTAAATACCCCATTTAGGCGCGGGCCATTGGCGACCTAAGGGGCTTCTGCCTCGGACCAAAAATCAGTTTTGGCTCGTTTATTCCATGTTTTGGTTCATGTTATGCATGTTTTAACATGTTAGAGTCATGAAACAAATGAAAACATAATGAAAGAGGATTTTTACACCCTCATACTTACATGTTTGGTTATGGCGAGTGACCGACGTAAGTGTAATAACTCGTTTGATCGGAAAAAACTCGGTTTAAAACCGTTTTGGTGAGTAAAAGAGTGTTTTAAAAGTTTAGTGATGGTGTAATGGTCGAAATGGTCGGTCAAGTGGTTTAATGCACGATGACGGTACCAAACAATGTGTAAGGCTCGTGTTTACGATCGGTAGGTCGTAAATACGCGCCGGGTTGTGACTTAAGAAGTCGAGTCGAGAATTTTAAGGGAGAAAAGAGGGGGCGGACACTCGCGTAAGTCTAAAATGGGTGGCATTTGAGGGGTATTTATAGGATAATGAGTGGTTGTGTGAGTTTTGAGCGACGTGGCCACCTGGGCTGCTCAAAGAGGCGCGAGCCACGTCGCGGGTCTTCGAGCTGTGTTGTCACTTTCACAACAAACGCAATCATGATTTGTTCTATCCTAGGTTTTGTAGACACATGTTTGGTACTTGACCATTCATGAATCCGGGAAAACTTAAGGTAGAAGGTTTGAAATGTTTGTTTTTTGTGGTTGACTCGGTTTGACTCGTTGTTGGAGTCGGGATTTGAATTTTTGAGTCGGTTTTTGGTCCGGTGTCGGTTTTGACTCTAGTTAGTGTCATTGTGACCCCGTCGCCGTTCATTAAACACTCCAGGTATTTTTAAAATGTTTTGAAATGTTTTTTTTTCGAAATCGTTTTAAGTTTTCCGACGTAAAGTTGTACACAAACTGTTGATCAAACGCCGCGATTCCAAAACATGTTGTAGTCCGATAATCATCGGGTGTTTGTTGGAGTCTCAGCAGATACCGGGTATCTACATACTCCTTAAGTATAAACCTTAAGAATCTCACAATTCCCCAATCTTCCATTCCACGGAATACTACTGAACACAATACAGTACAAGCCCCTCATCATTTCCTCAATGTACACGAAACACTAATAAGAGCATGTCGGACGATGAAAATTTTTTTTTTGTAGCAAGCACCAAAATACATTTCAAATTTTCCACTTTTCACAAAGTTTAAAAGAAAAAAAACAAATGGTTTCCACAGCCAACAATTTGTGTGCATTTTGCAGAAACAACCACAACTTACCATAATAGTCATAACCAATGTCAATGATAACAATGACCAATATTGCGCGATAAGCACATAATAGTAATAAAACCAAAGTTAAGTAACAATATTCACTTCACATTATTCAAATGTGACATAAAGACTCCAAACAGACACAAAGACAAGTAAGCACGCACTTTCTCTATCCCCCTTAAAATAAAGTTTCGTCCACGAAGCACAAAATTACCTCAGGCAAAAAGATGAGGGTACTTGTCTCTCATAGCAGACTCAACTTCCCATGTAGCTTCTTCTACATTGTTGTTATTCCATAAAATTTTGACCATATGAGTTTCACCTCTACGAGTTTTACGCACCTTAGTGTCCAGAATTTGTACAAGGGTTTCCTCATAAGTCATCGTCTCAACTAGCTCAATAGTCTCGGGGTTCAATACATGTGATGGATCACTAATATATTTTCTGAGTTGGGAGACATGAAATACATTGTGAACTCTCTCTAAATTAACTGGTAGATCAAGTCTGTAGGCTACCTCACCAATACGCTCCAAAATTTCATATGGTCCAATAAATTTTGGACTCAATTTGCCCTTCTTACCAAATCTCATTACTCCCTTAGTAGGCGAGACACGCAAAAGAACTTTGTCACCAACCTCAAATTCCACATGTCTGCGAGTTTTATCCGCATAACTCTTTTGTCGATCTTGAGCCGCTTTCATTCTATCTTGAAAAAATCTTAACTTGCTCAACCATTTCTGTAATCATCTCGGGACCCAAAACTACACACTCACTTATATCTTTCCAACAAATAGGACTCCTGCATTTGCGCCCATAAAGCACCTCAAATGGTGCCATTTGAATTGTAGCCTGAAAACTGTTATTATAAGAGAACTCAATTAATAAGATCCAATTTATCCTCCCGTCCTCCTTCAAAATGCAAAACAAATGCTCGTAGCATATCCTTAAGTATCTGGTTCGTTATCTCAGTTTAACCATCAGTAGTAGGGTGTGTGGACACGGGCCACGGGGGGCGCTTGGGACAAGCGTTGCATTTGTGGAGTCGCCACCAATTTTTATGGGAAATTAGAACCGTTCGAATACCTCGTGTCATGTCAAGACACAAAGTAATAACATGAACACTAAGAACTCGTTACCCTTAACATTCTATTTCTAGAATGACTCGTGGATACCAATGAACACGGATGTTCACAGAGATCTGGAGTAAGGGGTGAGGGTACGTATTAGGAAGTCCTTTTACTAAACACCTAATCCCGCCCACCTCGATAGCGGCCTCTACTAATGATTGGGGAAGTTGTTCATATTTGATATGTTGTCGATTATATGCATGCAATGCAACAATCAATAGGTTATTCCTAGCATGTGAATTAAACTAAGTCGATGAACAAGTAATTAGCAAACAATGTGGTCGAAGTTAGAGGTTAAATTAATTTACATGTGAGAAACAAATAAATAAACCATACATAATAAATATGATAAATAATAGTGATAATTAAAATTACAATAAATTACAACGGATTAACTGATTTACGTCAAAAATACACTCAAGACGGAAATTTGAAGAAAAGAAAAGAAAATGAAAGAGTTAAAAATAAAGTAGCAAAAATAAGACAGATTAAGAGTGATATTACGGTTAATAGTCAATTAATTACGTAATTAAGGATTAGGTCAAAGAAAGAACGGAAGTTCAGGGAAAGAACTCATCCCAGAACAGGCGCACCATTGTTGCGTCCCTTGGAAGAGGCGCAGCTATCACTGCGTCTGTTCCTGGGTTGAGTTCTGGCTGTGAAGTCAGAACCGCGGGTTTGTTAATGTTCGTTTATATGTTTTATGTTTGATTATCGATATTTGACTCAAGTGAAAGTGATTTAACATATTAATTACATATGAAACCGTCAAAAAAGCAATAAACACGACTTAAAACGGATCAAAACGAGCTAGAAACGAATTATAAACGAATTAAGACGAATTAGGTTGTTTACGAAGACGGAAACTAACTTGAAAGAACGTGATAAACTGGAAAGAAGCAATGGAAATATGTACAAAAGGTTGAATTCTAGAAACTTGATATGAACAAATCGTGTTTCTAAAATCCGGGTTTGATTTAATGACGAAAACCAGCAAATATCGATTATAAGGGATTTAAGTCGTAAACAAAACGTTATAATTAAAAGGAATACATTAAAATTTATTTATGTATGAAGAAAAGAGAGAAAATAAGAAAATAAAACAAAAGGAACGAAACAACAGAAAAAAAACCGAGGAAGAAGAAGAAGAGAAGAAGTAGCGGCAGCCTCTGGAAGAGGCGCAGCAGATGCCGTAACCCTTCGAAGAGGCGCGGCAGCTGCTGCGTTTCTTCTCGACGTCTGGTTGCTGCTGATCCGTAAAAACAGTTTGATAAAAGGGTTTTTAGAAGTCGGTTTTGAATATATTTTTGACGTAAATCTTACAATAATGAGTACAAAATAAAATACAATAAAAAAAAGATGGGATTTACACCCTCAGACTTACATGATTGACGAAACGAGATTGACTAATTTAACGTTTAGTGATTGCTCGACTCGAATGTATGAAGAAAGTGCCCTTGTTAGAGGATTTAGATTAAGTTGATTAATATGTAGTGGTCAAATTAGTCGGTCAAGCAACGTGACTGGAACTCAGAATGATCTAAGCTTACGTGGTCGATTGATCAAGCACGTAGGCGTCGAAAGCTTAGAGCACGGTCTTAGAATGCAAAGGGAGAAGAGAAGGGCGGACACTCGCGTGAAAAATTTGTGGAACGAAGGTCCCTATTTATATTAAAAAATGTGAAGAGTTATGGAATGACTCAAACTTTGGAAACAATCACGGAAAAATCTGAAAATAGGCAGAAACGAGCTGGAGAAGGGGCGCAGCAGCTGCTGCGTCATTTCCCCAGAGGTTTCCTCCTGCAGAAGAAAGATTTCCTCGTTTCTTTTATGGAATTGCGGTAGATTTATACTTCATTATTTCTTAAAATATGATTTACGAGATATATTTTACCAAAAGATATAAAATTAAATTATGGAATAAATATCTGGAATATTCTAGATCATTCCGACTCGGCATTTTAAACGGTTTCTTAGAAAATGAAAAGGTTTTTGACCCGCACTCCAAATGAACTCTAATTACTGTCAAAACGACCGTATCGGCGCGTAGATGACGACCAAGGGGTAGACACAAGTATTTGAGCTATCACTTGACGATAAACTTACTGATTGTCATAAATCATTCCCGTGTACCAAACATGCGGCCCAATCATCACTGGATGGTTGGCGGAAGGTGGTCGAGGAGGAGGCTGAGGAGGTCCCGAGGCGGGCCAATGTGGGACGTGGCAGTCGCCAGCTAGTAGGTGCACCCGAGTGGGCCGAGAAATGCTACAGGACGGCGAGGAGTCTGGTAAATTTCAAACTTGTCGTTTCTTATTACATTTCCTATTTGTTTGTCGTTTCATTTCTCATTTGTCTCGTGCTAAAGATAGCATTGTTTCGAATTGATACAGGAGGTTGGGAACATGAGGTCCTTTTCTGGTTACTCGACGATGATGGACGCCTTCGGGAGATTGTCGGAGGAGGAGAAGGTCATCGTTGAGTTGGGAGCCTTCGGGGCCCTGGTGGGAGTGTGGAGGGCGATCAGAGAAAGGAAGATTCGGGCTAACCTTAGCCTGATTCGAGCTTTCCTAGATCGGTTCTAGGACACGACCTCGATTTTCCATATGCCTTTCGGAGAGGTCGGGGTCACTTTGGAGGACTACAGCATAATTTCGAGTTTGCCGTGTGGAGAGGAGGTTTTGATGTGGCCGTCGACGGCCATGAGAGTGGACTCAGCCGAGGCGAGGAGGCTGATCGGCTAGAACCTGGCGGAGGATGGTGCCAGCGTTCCCGGGTTGGTGTCGAGCTCTTACGGTAGGGACTACTTTGTGAGTAGGACCCCGGCGACGGTGATGATGGATGGGAGGAAGGTGGCACCTCCTCCTTGTACTACGGAGCAGAGGGCCCACTTATGGCTGTGGTGCTTCTTGTCTTCGATTTACCTCGGAGACAAGGGGGAGAGGCTGTCGACGAAGCTTCTTCCTTTTTTGCCTGACTTGAGTAGCCTAGGTCGGTGGGACTGGGTTACTCCTGGCTTTGCGGTCCTTACTCGCTACATGAGGGCCATGGTACATCCCGAGCTGATTGGAGAAGGGGACTTCTCCTACTACTGTCGGCTCTGGACTCTTGTTGGAGGTATGAACCTTTTTTGCATTATGAAAGATCATTATTTCTTTATTTATTTCTATTTCTATCGAATTATGAAAGATCATAAATGATTATCTTTGTTTTGCAGCCCTGGGTGTAGGGGTGTTCACCGGTCCAAAATCGGATCGGACCGGATCGGACCGGATGAACCCGCGGACCGGATAACCACATATCCCAAGACCGCGGACCAGACCAGTTAGAAGGGGACCGGGGCCGGACCGCACCGGAACCCTTTAGGTCCGGTTTTTTCCGGGTTTGGACTGGACCGGTACTAATTTATAAGGCAAATTTAGTTTTATTTTTTAAAGTGGACCGGACCGGAGACCGGTCACCATATTTTTTGGGATCCGGAGATCGGACCGGTATCTATCCGGTCTGGACCGGACCGGACCGGCCGGTCCGGGTCAGTCCGGTTTGCCGGTCCGGACCACTTTTTGTTCACCCCTACCTGGGTGTACTCCTACTTTCCCAGCATTTGCGCCCAAGAGGATGGAGCCTGAGCCGAGGGCGTACCCCGTCGTGAGAGACTGGGTAGTGTGTCGTAAGAAGAGCCAGCACTCTTCTTACGACGTCTGTCGGAGGGGCGTGAATGCCCTGAAGTTGGAGAACGTAAGTAACCTTGATCCTTATTTGATTACCTTTTTTTTATTTATGTATTTTATTTTAGAAGCGATCATAAGAATGACCCCATCTTCCCGCTTAGAGCCGATCATAGGAATGACCCCTCGTTTGCTTATTTTAGTGGGTGCCTAGACCTTGGGAGGACTACCCTGATGCTCCTGCTTTCGTGGCTGAAGTCCTTCGTCCTAGGAGCTCGAGTCGGTTGTTGCTAAGGACGCCCATGGGACATATGTGGTACCTAGGCGAGCGTTTGACTCGGCAGTGCTCTCGTGACACCTTTACGGTTCCCATCGATCCTCCAAGGATGATGTTTAGGGAGCCTTCGGATGCCGAGAGAGAGGCTGACTTGGCAGACGCGAGTGGTGAAACCCTTCTCCTTCCTGGCGAGGAGTACTCCGAGTTCGTTCACCGGAGGTTGGCGTACTGGCCGATCGTGGTAAGTACTTACTTTTTCCCGTTTTTGAATTGTTTGATAAATGACGAATGATCGTCAAATGAGAGCTTATTTGAACCTCGTAGGAGATCGAGGTGGCAGGCATCGAGCCCCCAGCTTACCCAGAGACACTCGAGTACACTAACGCGGCGGGATTGACGCCGATCTCGGAGATCCGCGACTTCGGCGAGGAGGTGACGGACGTTGGTTTGGGGGAGTGGTAGCACTTAGTGAGGAGGATAAGCCCTAGTTTTGACTGTCTTTATTGTTTTTTATTGCATAAGAATGCGTTCGTTCCTTTTGAACCTTCTTTGTATTGGAATGCAGGTGGCACCATCTCAGTACGTGGCGCTGTGGAGGACGGCCAACCGGCTGTGAGCCACGGCCATCGAGGCACTTGCAGGTGGCCGAGGATGACAGGTATGAACCTCTCATTCTCTTACTTATTTCATTTCACTGATATTTCAAATTTTTATTGCAATTTCCCGTATTTTTGTTTTGAAATGATTGAAATGAGGCATTTCTCCTTCATTTGTATGGAGAGAGAGCGTGACCTGGAGCGCGAGCTGGTGCAGTCCCGAGAGGAGACAGCTCGTCTGTTGAGGGAGTTGAAGGTCAGGGACGCTGAGATCGTTACTCTCGAGGCGACCGTAGCTGAGCTGAGTGGCGGCCAGGACTAGTTGCTATTTTTTTTGTCTTGTATACATTTTGTACATTTTGGACTTTATTTTGAATTTTCGGACCTGTTTTGGGCGAGAGCCCCCAGTTTGATGTATATATTGCATTTTGGTTGTATATATGATGGCCTGAGTGCCTTTGCTGCTGGGTATTTGCTGTTCCTGCAGGTTAGCTTAAAAACAGGTTTGGTAGGTGATGGTTTATGCCGTCATGCTACCAAAATTTACATAGAATTCACACATAAAACACATAGCATATAGATGGCTTAAATTGGCGCAAAATGAGATAAGTAACAAAAGAGGTGATCGAAAACGAGCAAAAATGACAAAAATGTCAAGAAAATGCGCAAAAATGCCCAAAAATGAGCAAAAAATGACCGGACGGTAGGGAGGGCTACCCCCTAAAAAACCTTAAAAAGAAATGTATAAGTGTGAAATGTATTGAAAACGAAGAGTGAAATGATTCCTCTAAAAAGGAAAAAAAAGAAAATGGGTAAGTGTGCTTGTTTGGCGAAAATGTCGACTTCGTCTCGAAAAGCGAACCCGAAAATAATTAGGAAACACGAAACTTGGTAATTTGACGGAATTACCAAAATAATACCCTATAGGAATAGGAAATTATAGCAAAAAGCAAATTAGGAAAGATCCAAATCTGAAAATCACGGAAAAAAGCCTGGGGAAGAGGCGCAGTAAGAGCTGCGACTCTTCGAAGAGGCGCAGCAGATGTTGCGCCATTTCCCCAGCTAGTCAGACCTCGATATAAATTAAGAAATAGCGTTTAGTATAAATAGAGATTTCGAGGAAGCTTTTATTCACACAATTCCTTCATCTTTATTCCGTCTATCACATAAAAACTCCCATATCTTCAAAAAAAATTCAAAATCATGAATGCTTTTGAAAACAGTCTCAAAGTGTGGACGAATGAGAGCACAAATGTTGAAAAACATGACATGGGTACTTTTAATTTGAGATCGATCTTGAGTCTCAAATTAGTGAAAATCGTGAAGCCTTTCTTGGATGCCTGTCTTGAGTATTGGGACCCAAATTTTCATGTATTCGCCTTTCCCGGAGGCGATATTTGTCCTTTCCCGGAAGAAATAGCTGCTATTAGAGGATGGGACCCAGAGACCGTACCCGCTATACCTCTTAGCTCTCAAGGGTATAAGAGTAAATTTAGAGACTTGCTCGGATTGACCAAGGCTGAGGTGGACCGTCTTGTGACCTCAAAAGGAGTCCGTATGTTTGACTTTATCGACCGATTTATAAATAGGGAAGACCCTACTATTTCTTATGTTGCGAGGCGTAGAGCCTTTGGGTTTTGTCTACTTCACTGCTATGTCCTTCAAGGGCATGTTGACAAGGAAATGAGAGGGGATCCTCGTTTTCTGAGCTTAGTGGAACAAATGGAGTTGCGCAAGAGCCCAGCATGCCTTTGCTTAGGGGTGACCATTCTTGGATTGGATAACGGAAAGGCCAACCGCGAGCTTCCTTATTTAGGAAGTCCCATCTTTCTACAGGGAAGAACATGTTTTCTTTTTTATATATATATCAACCGTTTTTTCTTTTTTTTCTCTTTTTCTTTCTTCTTTTTTATTTTTTTCGGTTGAAATATGGGCATTAATTCTCGTCTTCTTTTCCAGGTTTGGCTAATGGAACGGCTGCAGTTGATCGAGCCCCCAGTTAATATGCCAGGATACCATGCTCGATCAATTGCGATGAGAACTAGGCTCTACATGGTGGACTTCACTCGGGTTTGTAACTATTGGGAGAATAAGCTGAAGAGTGAATGAGGTCCCCTGATCCGGTGGATTGTGCCGTGGTGGCATCTCAGGTCAGACACTGGAGTTTTATCTTTGGATTTGACACAGTCAGTTCGTGTCCCTGGCTTGGAGTTCATGATTTGCATTTATCCGGAGAGGTTGATAAGGCAAGTGAGCCTTAAGCAGAAGATCCCGAAGCTTGATACCGTTCCGCAAACTGCATTGGCACACACCATAGAGATTTGTCGAGAGTGGGCAATTAAGTGGGCTCAGAGGAACATGTGGTTCATACCGGTCCCTATTGGCTCCTTATAGGTATCTGACTCATACTTGCAATGGAGGAAGGCTGATACTCCGAAAGAGCGTGAGAAATTGAGGAAACACGAGTCTGTGGATTACAAGATTCGCGAGGTAGCAAAGGAGAACTAGAAGTACTTGACTAGGGAGGAGGAAGAGGCCGGATTCCGAGTCGTTCATCCGTCGAAGAAACCGAAGACCGCTTCCGCCGTAGAGATGGTGATGGATCGAAATGGCAAGACTAGACCGCGAGAGAGACCCTTGGTGATTAGGTCGGAGATAGCACAAGAGAGCCCAGCTCGTGGTCGAGACAAGAACTATGATAAGGGTGACAAAGGCAAAGGGAAAATGGAAGAATAGCCTTAGTCGTAGTATTATTTATTATTATTTAAATTGTAATAAACGACGGGGTTTTTAGAATCCTAGCCTAGCATTTTATTTTCGGCATTTTATTTTATATGTATTTGGCGTATTACTATTATTTATGGAACAAATGAATAAAAGATTAATTAGTTAAGGAACTATTATGATTTTCTTTTATTTTTCTTGTCGAATTTCAAATGCAAATGCAAATGTCCTTCTATTTACATTAAATGAAAAAAAATGGGTTGTATCCAGTGAAGGATTGCCTACGTATTCATTAAAAAATGAAATCAAACCCTGTGCGTAGTTCGAATAAATGCAAAAGAATAATTGTTCGAAGCAAGAGCTTGTACTGAACTTAGAAAATAAGCACGAGCTTTACTTACTCTTAAAATACAATTCAATTTATTTGATGATATAAGGATGTCGAAATGCCAAAATGTAAGAGCAAGGTGACATAAGCTCTATTTCAGCGGGCCAATGGCCATTTTTATTTCGTGTCGCATGAGCGGCACGTGGGTGTTACGCGAGGCGCGTGTTCTGTCCTACACTAAGGGTAATATCGTTTCAGTTGGTCGAGGTTGATTGAGTTAGAAAATTCATTCCCATCTAGGTCTGTAATCGTAACCGCACCCCTCGAGAGTATGGACTTGACTAGGAAAGGTCCGGCCCAATTAAGCTTAAACTTTCCCCGTGGATCGATAGGCAGAAGAGCTCTGACAGATTTGAGCACCAAGTCTCCTTCTTTGATGTTCTTGGGCTTAACCCGTTTATTAAAGGCTCGTTTGATACGTCCTGGTAGGTTTGCACATTATGTAACGCTCGCAATCTTCGTTCATCCAAGAGGATGAGTTCCTCATATCTATCTCTATTCGATTCGACTTCTGGAATTTGACTATCGAGTAAAATGCATAGAGATGGAATCTCTAGTTCGACAGGTTGTACAGCTTCCATTCCATAAGTTAGAAAGAAAGGAGTGGCCCCAGTTGCCGTCAGAACTGATGTGCGATAACCCCATAACGCAAAAGGTATTTTGCTGGGCCAATCTCGATAATTGTCGATCATTTTCTTGAGGATCATGACGACATTTTTGTTAGCTGCCTCCACCGCGCCATTAGTTTGAGGTCTATAAGGCGAGTAATGGTGGTGTTTGATTTTGTATTTGGATAGCAATTGTGCAGCTTCGGCTTGGAAATGTGACCCATTGTCACTAATGATCTCATGTGGGCAACTATATCGACAGATGATATTGGTTTGTATGTACTTTGCCACATGTTTAGCTGTAAGAGTAGTGTAGGATGCTGCTTCGACCCATTTGGTAAAATAGTCGATAGCTACCAAAATCAAACGATGACCTCCTCTTCCAGGTGGAGTGATCTTTCCAATGATGTCAATTCCCCAAGCAGAAAACGGCCAAGGAGATGTCATGGTGTCATGTAGTGAGAGAGGGACATGTTGCATAATCCCGATGATTTGGCAATTATGGCAATGTCTGACGTATTTAATACAATCTGACTCCATTGTGGTCCAGTAATATCCTAGACGCGTGATTTTCTTTGCCATCATGGGTCCACTCATATGAGGACCGCATTCTCCATCGTGAACATCTTCCATCGCTTTTTGTGCCTTGAATGATCAAGGCAACGCAAGACCACACCAAGAGGTGTTCTTTTGTACAATTCTCCTTGCATGAGGAGGTATTGAGAGGCTAATAGGCGTATGGCACGTTGTCCCTTCTTATCCATATCTGGTGGGTATGTACCATTGAGCTTGAAGTTTAGAATAGCATCATTATTTACGAACTCGGAATCGAAACCGAGTTAATTAGAGACCAATTCATCCTATGCCGGCTAACCGGCAACCGATCCCCTACCGGTAGCCACACACACCCAATTCTCTCCTTTCTGTGAAGAGCTCGCTGCCGGCATAGCCACCGCCAGCCGCGCAACCGGCACGCAACACCACTTCAACTACTCGTATCAAATCGCGTTCTCTATGCCGGTAGCCCAGCACTCGACAGACCGGGTATGGACATAGCCCACCTGCAGGCCCGGTTCGATCTGCGGACATGCAACGGTCTTTTGAAAGCCACGCTCGGCGGCGTAAAAATGCTTTCGACCGGATCGTTTTAGATCGGTCGGTTTCGTTTTGGTAAGGGTCTTGAAACGATTAGAGATGTTCGGAGTCGCCACCAAGGATGACTTTGTGTTGGTGACTAATATGCTTGTTTTGAAAATGTAGGGAAATGATGAAAGGCTTTAAAATACCTCCCAAAAATAAAATAAAAGGCTTTATAATACCTTTTAAATGTTATTAACCAAATATTATCACCGAAACACGGATTTAACCGTCATGGTATGAGGAACCAAGGGTGAAAAATGTTTTATGGTTAAAACAAATGAAATAAAATAAAAAAGGTTTGAAAATATTTGAAATGGTAAAAACTGATTACCATTATGAAAATGGATTAAAGGGAAATGACGAGAACAAACACGGTTGAGTTCTGACCTGGACACCCCATTGAGGTGCGGGCAAGCTGGCGAACCGAGGGGCTTCTGTCTCAGGCCAAAAATCAGTTTTGGCTCGTTTATTCCATGTTTTGGTTCATGTTATGCAAGTTTTAACATGTTATAGTCATGAAACAAATAAAAACATGATAAAAGAAGGATTTTTACACCATCATACTTACATGTTTGGTTATGGCGAGAAAGCGACGTAAGTGTAACACCTCGTTTCGTCGGAAAAGACTCGGTTTAAAACCGTTTTGGTAAGTAAAAAGAGTGTTTTATTAAGGTTAGTGACGGTGTAGTGGTCGAAGTGGTCGGTCAAGTGATTTAATGCACGATGACGGTACCAAACAATGTGTAAGGCTTGTATTTACGATCGGTAGGTCGTAAATACGCGTCGGATTGTGACTTAAGAAGTCGAGTCGAGAATTTTAAGGGAGAAAAGAGGGGGAGGACACTCGCGTAAGTTCTCAAATGGGGGCATTTGAGGGGTATTTATAGGAAAATGAGTGGTTGTGTGAGTTTTGAGCGACGTGGCCACCTTGGCTGCTCAAAGAGGCGCGAGCCACGTCGCGGTTCTTCGAGTTGTCATGTCGCTTTCACACAAGAGCAATCATGATTTGTTCTATCCTAGGATTTCTAGTCATATATTTGGTACTTGACCATTTATAAATCTGGGAATTATTAGTATAGAAGGCTTTGAATGTTTGTTTTTTGTGGTTGACTCGGTTTGACTCGTTGTCGGAGTCGGGATTTGAAATTTTGAGTCGGTTTTTGGTCCGGTGTCGGTTTTGACTCTAGTTAGTGTCATTGCGACCCCGTCGTCATGCATTAAACACTCCAGGTATTTTTGAAATGTTTTATTTTCGAAATCGTTTAAAGTTTTCCGACGTAAAGTTGTACACAAACTTTCGATCAAACGCCGCGATTCCAAAGCATGTTATAGTCCGATAATCATCGGGTGTTTGTTGGAGTCTCAGCAGATCATGGGTATCTACAGAGCCCCCACTTTGACTGAGGCTTGGACAGGGCGAAAGTCAAAGTAGAGCCCCAAGGTCAATCGAAGATTAGAACCTGGAGACCCGAGCGACGTCAAGGCGGCTTGAAAGGATTCGGGCCAAGGACCTGCCGTCGGGAAGTGCGACGCCAAGGCGACTCGAGGGTACGAGCCAAGGACCAATCGTCGGGAACAGTTTAGAGTCTGTCGACTATCCGTGCGGGTCGTTTAAAGTCCGTTAGACTACGTACAAAGGCTCGCCAGCCACAAGAAGGTGTCATACCTGAGGCATCTTCGGATACGTCCTTGCGCGTATGCGGACAAAGGCTCGCCAGCTGTGGTGCGTATGTGAGGAGGGCTCGCCAGCCGCGATGCGTGTTAAGGCTCGCCTGCCATGGTGCGTACCTGAGGTGGGCTCGCCAGCCGCGATGCGTAGTAAGGCTCGCCAGCCATAGTGCGTACCTGAGGAGGGCTCGCCAGCCATGGTGCGTACCTAATGAGGGCTCGCCAGCTGCGACGCGTTGTAAGGCTCGCCAGCCATGGCGCGTACCTGAGGAGGGCTCGCCAGCCGCAACGCGTTGTAAGGCTCGCCAGCCATGGTGCGTACCCGAGGAGGGCTCGCCAACCGCGACGCGTTGTAAGGCTCGCCAGCCATGGGGCGGTCGGTTAATTGACCGTGAGAATAGCTGCGTTGGATGGGCTTGTTTTGAAAGTAGCGAACTCGTGATGCCGCCATGAAAATAGTGAATTTTGAATTTCCACTATCACTGTTGTTGAAATAAGCGGGTTCCGCGAGGAAGCCCCCTATTGACATTTGAAGGAATAGTGAATTTGAACTTCCACTACTCGTTTGTTTGAATTTGAAGTGGCGGTTTTGATCGCCGTTTGTTTGAGTTTTGAAGGAAATAGCAAATTTTAAATTTTGATATCACGTTTGGAGTGACGGTTTATCTGCCGCCGTTGACATCTGAAGAAATAGTGAATTTGGAATCTTCACTATTATTTTTTGAAGTGACGGTTTATGTGCCGCCGTTGATGTGTGTGGGAAATAGCGGAATTTAATTTCCAACTATTATTTTGAAAATGACGGTTTTAATTCCCGTCGTTTAAAATTTGGAGAAATAGCGAACTTGAATTTTCGCTATTATTTTTGAAAAAAAAATTTGAAGGGGAAATGGCGGTTTTGATCGCCGTTTGTTTGAAATTTTGGAAGGAAAATAGTGAATTTATATTTTCACTATTTGTTTTTTGTATTTGGGAAAATTATGGTCTTTAATATCGTCATTGAAAACTTTAAGTTTATTACAGGAAATTGGGCCAAAGCCCAAACTTCGCTGAATAGAACAATGGGAGGCCTGGTTTAGGCGCGAGCATCCTGGCGAACAAAGGGTGCTTCCCTATTTTTTTGTAAAAGACACGAGGCTTGGCTGCTCGTCATTCATCATTCATCTTCAATCCTTCGACACAAAATCCGCCATTAAAGGACCTTTGCTCACCTCCATTCGTGCCATCGACCATAATGTCATCTCAAGGTATGTATTTCCTCTTGAATCCATTTGAATTTATTGGTCATTTGATAGATTGAATTAGGGCGAAAATTTTACCCTAGAAAATTGATTTGGGCGTTTTTTATTGAGCCCATTTCGAGTGAAATTGATGATTGCATTAGGTTAGAAACCCGTTTAGGAGTATAGGGGTGCTTTTAGTTCGCATTTTGGTCCCCGTTCCCGCTTCCTATGCTCAAAAAACATGAGTGAGGTGGAGAAACCGTCTCATCTCACAATGCCAAGTTTATTTTCTTGGGTAGTGGGTCCCACTAGGTTGCATTGTAGTCGGGAAAGACCGTATTTGCCATTGTGGACCTTTGTTGGGTATTGTGGCAAAATTGGAATTTTTGCCTTTTGTGACGGTCTTATTTCTGACAAAATAAGCGCCTGTTTGAGCTTGAATTGAGTCAGTTTGCCTTGAAATGGACCTTATTGGTAGTTTAGGTCACCTTGAGGCGTGATAAAATCACGTTTGCCTCTTTGCGGCCGTTTTTGAATTTTTGACCGGTTTGTGCTCAAATTGGCGTATAAATCGCCTTTTTGAGCAGTAGAAAAATTCCTCATTGCATTGGGAATGTATTTTGGGTTGTTGGTGGACCTTGTGTGGGTCTTGAGATGCCGTTTTTGTTTGTTGTTTTGACTCGTCTTTTGCTTGAAAAGAAGGGCGAGTCGTTGTTTTTTGTGCGTTTTTGTGAATTATTTTTGTTTTGTTTGGTTGGAATTGGGCGGGGTTGCCCTTGCTTTGTTTTGCAGGTTGTTTGTTTGTTCCGGGTTTGTCCGATTTACGCCATCATAACGCCGAAATTTCGGCTGACGTTTTTTTGGTTTATTCTTTTGATCGCAGGGTTCCATTTGGGACCTACGGGGTCCGTCGTGGAGGCCTTGGAGGAGGAAGATGATCCTGGAGGGGGAGGGTCGACTGTTTTTTGTTATAGGCTTGGTTGTGTTTCTCCCTGGCGGCCTTTGCCCGGCCAATGATCGGGTATCGATCGTTGGTCGTTGTCTGCAGAGGTTCAGACGACCGATGAGTGGGGTTCAATATGGGCGTGTTATCCCATGTTGTCACTTTTGATCGTTGTCGAATTCTGGTGATTGGAGGCCAGCATTGGGGTAGCATCCGTTGTCATGGTCCTCTTTCACTCTTGAATTCTGCTGATTGGAGGTCAACGTCGGGGTAATGTGCTGAGTTATGATCCTCGGTTGTCTTGTCATCCGAAGTCTGCCAGGCATCATTTTCCTTTTTGTCGTGGAGCAGGAATGAGGTATTACCGTCATGGTAACCACCTCTGCTTCCGTTGTTTCTCCTCTGTCTCTTGTGTTGCTCCCTTTCTTTTCTGTTTAAGAGGATAGAGAGTGCTTAGTTCGGTAGGTGGCGGATAGCCCCCAGTTCGTTTTCTTAGGCCAGTGTCTGTATGATAGATGCCTGTACTGGATCTTGTTTGTACCGTCAGTTGTCCGTATCAAACGTGTGTCGATGTATTTTGCGTGAGGCGGTTTGTATATGTGTGTTTTTGGATTGTGGCTCATTTTGTGATTTTTGGCTTTTTTGTGTTGTGTTTCGGAGGAGCGCTGTCGGCTGTCGATTCTCCTTTTGCTTTGCACCAGTTCTTGCATCGTTAGTGTAGAAAACAGGCAACAGATAGCACATATACATAAACGCAAACACGTAGAAGCATTTGATTGAAAAACAAAAATTAACCAAGATGACTTGGAGTTAAAATTTGAATTTTGAAAATTGAAATGAATTTTGAAAATTTTTGCGGCAAGTCCTCGCGTTTGTACTTCCAAAAGGAATTAATTTGAAAATTGAGCAATTAACTCGTGTCGTGAATTAAATTGCATCGAATGTTGAAATTGATTTGTGACTCGAAAAATTCAAACTCAAACCGTCACGGATGAATTTTTAAAAAATATTTTTACGAGCATATTTGATTTTTGAGGTCAAGACTCGAATTTGTGAGTGCTTGAATTTTGAGGAAAACTGATGTCGTGTTATCAATTTTCGATTTATTTTGATGGAAAATCGTGAAAAAGATCAAAATTTTCGGAATTTTGATTGACATGGAAACGATCCGTCGCGGATCGGGGCGACTAGCCCTTCCCCCCCTTTAAAAAAGAAAGAAAAATCCGTATGTTTAAAGCTGCGTCATGGAAACCGTGTCGGATTTCGTAAAACGCAAAAACAAGGAAATGTGAGTGTGAGAAAACACAAAATGTCCTGGACCATCCCGAAGAGGCGCGAGCGTCCTGGCGGGAGGTTTGAGGTGTCAGGAGAAAACACAACTTGAAAGAGATAAGTCAAAAGCGGGAATCCTGGGGAAGGCCTAAAGAGGCACGAGCTGTCTGGCGATGGAAGCCAACTCTCCCCTTTTTCTGAAAAACGCGCTGATCATTTTTGAATAAATAGTGGTGTTTGCGCTTCATTGTTTCATCATCCGAAACACAAAAACATCTTCTACAAAACTTCTTCTTCTTCTTCCGCGAAAATATTTCATGGATGCTTTTGAGAATGCATTGCGACAATGGTGACAGGATTTGTCGCCTTCCGAAAAGCATCAACTCGTTTGCATGGGAGTTGGTCAATTATTGGTGCTCCGTCAAGTCTAGGTGCAACCCTCATTTCTCGAAGCATGTTCTCGGTTTTGGGATTAAACACCATGTTTTCGTTTTCCCGAAGGGTGAAATTTGTCCTCTTGCCGAAGAAGTTGGAGCTATTGGTGGGTGGCCGGGTTGTGTTCCGGTGCTTCCTCCTACTCGGTTGTGCTATAAGGAGAAATTCCGTTCCATGTTGGGTTTGTCGACGAGTCAAGTTAACTTCCTCCTCGCTCCTCATGGTGTGGATATGTTGGCTCTTATCAACATCTTTTCAAACCGATTAGATGTCAATGTTTCGGAGGTGGCTAGGAGAAGGGCTCTTGCCTTTTGTCTTATCCATGTGTACCTCTTTGTTGATGTTTTGAAGAAGGAGGGGCTGAAATGTTATGGTAGCATGACCCTTATTCATGTGGTTGAGCAAATGGAGCATGGTAGAGATCCATCGTGGTTGGTGCTCGGCGAGATCATCCAAGCCTTGGACAAGGAAGGCTCTTGTGGAGAAGCTCCTTCGTTCGGATCCCCAAGGATCCTTCAAGTGTGGCTATTGGAGAGGCTAAGGTATGTAGAGCCTCCGGTTGATTCTTCTTCTTATTCCTTCCGTCACCTTACCATGAGGAATAAGTTGTACTCGGATAGTTTTGCTTCTACCGAGGCTTATTGGGCCGCAAGATTGGCGGAGGAGGGTGGTCCTCACATCCGTTGGGTGGTGCCGTGGTGGCACTTGAGGTCCTTCATGGGGTTGCCCACTTCGGGTGCTAGTCCTCGTTCTTTGATGGTGGTGGGTTTGAAGGTTGCTTCCTTCATTTATCCCGAAAGGCTCATGAGGCAAATGAGGCGTCAACAAAAGGTGCCCGCTCAAGATACCCTTGTCCAAGAGAATGTTTTCCGGAACTCCGAGCTTGTGGAGGTCTTGGAAAGGTGGTGGGCCACTCGGCTGCTTTGGGAGGTACCAGACCTCGTTGCCACGTCATGGGCGACTCCCGCTTATGTCAAGTGGTCACGAGCTCCGTCCTTGGAAGAAAGGTCCAAATTCCGTAAGGACGAGGTTGTCGACTTGAAGTATCGAGAGGTTGGCAAGGCCAACCGTGCCTTCTTTGAGGAGTATGATGATGGAGCTAGCCCGGATGTGATAAGACCACCAAAGAGGAGAAGCTCGGGTCCCAAGAACATGGTGGGCCGTGCATTGGCTCGTTTTGGGTCGAACATGGTGTCTTGTGCTAGACCGGAGCCCGTCGCCATCTTAGATCCATTGAGGATCTGTTCCGAGGAGGAAATCCATGCTAGACGGGCCAACAAGAAGAACAAGTGGAAGATGTACCCCGAGGGAAAAGGCAAGGGTAAAATGGAAGAGTGAAGACCTCCATTACCCACTTTATTATTATGTTGTATTAGTGTTGTGAGTTTTTATTATGTTGTACTAGCTAGTTATTGTGTGTTTTGTGCTAGTTTTATTATGTGAGGTGTTTTAGTCGACACTTTAGCTTTGACAAGTTGTAGACTCGTCAAGCTCTATTTGTTGTTGAAATTGTAATCCCTCCCATTATTAATTAATTAAGAGGATTACCCGTGTCAAAAATCGCTTGTTTCTTCCATCCATTTTGTGAAGGCAATTCGATTTGAATCGTCCTAAACATTTGCACTTGGGAAAGTGGTATTTTGTGAGGAAGGTAGAAAAGCTTATTGTTGTATTTTGTGGGAAAGAGGAATGTTTTTCCCTTTTTTTTGATGGGATGATGTTTTGTATGTGGGTGATGCTTTTTTTTTATTATGGGGATGGTTGTGTCCTTCTTGTGTAAGAAAGGACTGCCTACGTATTCACCGGAAGAGGTGAAATCAAACCACGATCGTAGTTCGAAATGTTTTGTAAATTTTGATTGGGTATTGTGGTTGTATCCCTCATGCATAAGAGGGACTGCCTAAGTATCCACCTGAAGAGGTGAAATCAAACCATGCTCGTGGTTCAGGGGTTTTTTTGTTTTAGTGCAAATGGATGTTGCCTTTGACAGATCAAAGGACCTTTGAGACGGGCAAGGTGCCGCAACTTAGACTCGATAAAACATGCAATATCAAATCAGAACGCGTTTGAGGAACTTGACTTGAAAAGGGTTGAGGTGGTTGCTAGTTGTAAAACTAGGCTAGGTCGTTGGTTGCTATGTTTCAAGGGTAGTATTTCTTGAGTTGGTCTAGGTTGGTTGGGTTTGTAAAATCCTCCCCATCTAGGTCACTCAGTCTCACTGCGCCCCCCGAAAGTATTTTCTTGACCAGATATGGCCCGGCCCAGTTGGGTTTGAATTTTCCCCTCGGATCGACGGGTAGCAGTGCACGAACCGACTTGAGGACCAAGTCACCTACCTGGATGTTCCTGGGTTTGACCTTCTTGTTGAATGCCCGTTGTATACGTCATTGGTATAGCTGGACGTTGTGCAAGGCGTTGAGTCGCCGTTCGTCTAGAAGAGTGAGTTGCCCGTACCTTCGACGGGTCCATTCCGCCTCAGGGACTTGACTCTCCAGTAGGATGCGTAGGGAAGGGACCTCTAACTCTACCGGTTGAACCGCCTCAATACCGTATGCTAGGTAGAAGGGTGTGGCACGGTGTTCGGATGGAGGTTCGGTATCCCCAGAGTGCGAATGGGAGCTTGCTCGGCCAATCGCGGTAGTTGTCTTGCATTTTCTTGATAATGGTGACAAGGGTTTTGTTAGCTGCCTCGACCGCTCCGTAGGTTTGGGGACGGTAGGGGGATGATCGATGTCGTTTGATTTTGTATTTGTCCAGCAAGGCCTGAGTTTCCGCGCAGAAGTGAGACCTTGATCGCTGATGATTTCATGGGGTACCCCATATCGGCAGATGATGTTGTTCTGGATGAACTTGGCCACTTGTTTGGCGGTCAAGATTCATATGACTGCGCTTCCACCCATTTAGTGAAGTAGTCGATGGCGACGAGGACGAAACAATGCCCCTTGGTGCCTACCGGGTTGACTTTCCCGATGATGTCGATGCCCCAGGTTGAGAAAGGTCAGGGTGAGGTCATTGTGTATAAAAGGGATGGTGGTTTGTGTTGCATGTTGGCGAAGATTTGGCAATTGTGGCAATGTTTGACGTAGTTATGGCAATCGGCTTCCATGGTGGTCCAGTAGTAACCTAGCCGCATGATTTTTGGGTAAGCATCATTGCGCTCATGTGAGGGCCACATTCTCCGTCGTGGACCTCTCCCATGGCCTTTTTGTATATGTGATGGTCAATGCAAAGGAGGATAATTCCTTGGGGTGTTCTTTTGTAAAGTTGATTTTGGTTTATCACGAATTGTGATGCAAGTAAACGGATGGCTCTTTGTCCTCTTGGGTCAGAGTTGGGAGGGAATTCGTTTTTGGTTTTGTAGTTGAGGACGGCTTGGTACCAAGGTTCATCATGGCTTTCCTCGTCGTCGTTGATGGCACAAATGTGAGCTGGCTCGCTCCTTCTCTCGACACATAGGGGCATCAATTTTATGTCGTCAGGTATGTTGACGAGCGCGGCAAGTTTTGCCAGGGCATCGGCAAATTGATTTTCCTCTCGTGGCAAGTGGAAATAGTCAATTTGGTCGAAGAACTCAGCCTCTTGATTGATCTTTGCTCGGTAGGGAGCTAAACTGTCACTTCGGATTTTCCATGACCAGGACACCTGATTGATGATGAGCGAGGAATCACCATGGACCCTCAATCTCTTAATGCCAAGTGTGATGGCTGCTTGTAGGCCGATGAAGCATGCTTCATATTCAGCGGCATTGTTGGTGACGGCGAAGTCCAGTTTGACCGAGATAAGAACATGTTCTCCCTCTGGCGATATTAGAAGGATTCCTACCCCAAAGCCTCTCAGATTAGATGCACCGTCGAAGTATAGGTCCCATGCGTCGGAGTCGGCACAAAGGATGTCTTCGTCAGGAAGCGACCATATGTCAATCGTTAGATCCTCGTTGACGGGATTCTCTGCTAGGAAATCGGCGACTGCTCTTCCCTTGATAACCTTGAGGGGTACAAACTTGAGATCAAACTCGGACAGCATGAGTGTCCACCTAGACAGCCTTCCGTTTAGTACCGGTTTTTCGAAGATATATTTAACCGGGTCCATCTTGGAGTAGATGTGGACCGTGTAGCTGAGCATGTAATGCCGCAGCTTCTTTGTTGACCATACTTGGGCAAGGCATGTTTTATCCAGTTGGGTGTACCTTGTCTCGTACTCGATGAACTTTTTGCTGATGTAGTAGATGGCTCGTTCTTCGCCGTCGACTGTTTGTGCTAGCATAGCTCCCATGGCCGAGTTGGTAATAGTCAGGTATAGGGATAGAGGAATCCCCGGTTGAGGTGGCATGAGGACAGGAGGTTTGGATAGGATTTCCTTTATTCTGTCGAAGGCCTTTTGACAATCGTCGTCCCAATCGGTTTGATCGGAGGCGCGAAGTTTCTTGAATATTGGTTCACAAATCATGGTGAGCTTGGCAATGAAGCAGCTGATGTATTGGACCTGGCCGAGAAATCCCCGAATCTCCTTCTCGTTCCTAGGCCAAGGCATTTGTTGAAGGGCTTTGATTTTGGTTGGATCAATCTCAATGCCTCTTTTGCTGACGACATGTCCCAAGAGTTTTCCGGAGGTGACCCCGAATGCACACTTCTGAGGATTTAGTCTCATGTTATACTTCCGCAGACGAGCGAAGAATTTTCGAAGGGCGTTGATGTGGCCGTCCCGTTCTCTTTATTTGACAATCATGTCATCGACATACACCTCTACCTCCTTGTGCATCATATCATGTAGGAGAGTGGTAGCGGTTCTTTGATAAGTACCCCCGGCGTTAATGAGACCGAAGGGCATGACCATGTAGCAGTATGTACCCCAGTGTGTAGTGAACGCAGTCTTGTGCATGTCTTCCTCAGCCATTTTAATCTGGTTGTATCCGTCATACCCGTCCATGAATGATAGGAGAGCATGTTCGGCAGTGTTGTCTACCAGAATGTCAACATGTAGCAAAGAGAAGTCGTCCTTTGGACTCGCCTTGTTCAGATCCCTGAAGTCGACGCAAACCCGAATTCTTCCGTCTTTCTTTGGTACGGGCACAATGTTGGCCACCCAATCAGAGTATTCAGACACTTTGATGAAACCAGCCTTGAACTGTTTATCCACTTCTTCCTTGATTTTTAGGGCCCATTTAGGATACATCCGGCGTAGCTTCGGCTTCACAGGTTTAGCTCCGGGCTTAATGGGTATCCGGTACTCTGCAATTTCTCTGTCAATCCCAGGCATGTCTCTGTAGGACCAGGCGAATACGTCCTTGTATTCGTGGAGGAGGTCAATGAACTGTTGTCTTTTTTAGGGGTCCAGGGTTGTCCCTATCCTAAGTTCTTGAGGCGTGTTGTCGGTTCCTACGTTAATAGGTTCGGTCTCCTCAATGATGGGGGTTATGGTTTCCCGTTTGTCAAGTTCTTTGGCTAGGTGAGGTGGGTAGTCACTCAAGTCAAATTCCTCATCGTCATTCAGAATTGCATTGCAGTTAAATTGAGACGAGTCATAAGCAAACTTAGCGTTCATTAAGTTGAAACGAGCGAAAAGCTCGGAGAGGACAGACATCTCATGGTCGGACAGAGGCGACACAGCATAGGAGGTGGCCCCTGGAACAGGCTCCAGGTTGTCACCTTTCATGGGAGTGGGGGTGACCCTAGTAGACTCAGCCCCTGCATCAGCCACGACCTTGTGATAAAATAGTGGGAAGGGGACCTTGACTGGGACATCAGGAGTGTTAGGAGCTATGACAGACTCTGACTCCGGCTCAGACTTAGATTCAGATTCTTCTTCGCTTCCCTCTTTGAACATAGGGCCTTCTCCAGTTGTGATCTTGAGAATGAGGCCTTGGCGATCTGTCCACTTGACGGTTTTCCTCCAGCCCTGTGTAGCTTTCTCCGGGTCAGTGTCGGAGATCAAGGCAGTTGGGTCAAACTGATTGTCCTTCAGGGTGATGTTGATGATGTCCTCATAGTCTAGGTGCTTGATGTTATCTTCTCCAAAGAGGAGAGTGACAGCTTGTCCATCGAGGCATGACGACGGCTTAGACTCGGTTAATGCAGTTTCGGTGTTGTCGGGGATGAAGTAGCAGTCTTGGAAGACTTCCACACCCGGGTATCTGTCCTTGGCCACAGAGTCATAGATCGGCTCCGGAAAGCCATGGTAGAGCTCTGATTCTCCCTCGGGGACAAAGTATCCATTGAGGGTCAGATGATAGGGACGGAGGATAACTCCGTGCTTCTTGCGTTTTCGAACTAGGAGGTTCATCTCCTGGATATCTTCATCGGTAGGCTCGTATCCCAGTCCGAAGGGAATGTTGGGGACCTTAGCCTGTTTCAAGGGAGGTAAGGTGCTCTTTAGTGGATTGACGGGCAAACCCGGGAAGTAACCCTCGCGCATCATGATGCGGTTGACTGTGAGGTTGGAAAACGGGTCACAATCAAAGGGTGTTGATTCATCAATTATGGCATTCACAGCATGGAATCCCCACATTTCATTATCATCTTCCTCAATGGTCTGGGAGGCTATTCCCTTTCTCATGACAACTTTGATCGGGGAAGCAGGAATTGTGATTGTTTTCCCATTGAAGGGGGCCCTGATCTTCTGGTGGAGAGTTGAGGTAACTGCCTTGACGGCGTGAATCCAGGGATGTCCCAGGAGCATATTGATAGAGGCGTCGATGTCGACCACCTGAAAATTGGTTTGCCTTTCTAGCAGTCCGGTTGCGACAGCCAGAGTGATGAGTCCCGCGACCTTGCGACGAGTGCCGTCGTAGGCGCGTACTCCTTGGTTTGTCGGGACCAAATCAGCTTCCTTAATACCCAGCTTATGAGCAGTCTTGAGGGGAATGACATTCACCGCGGATCCGTCATCTACAAGGACCATGGGCACATTCTTCTTGAGATATTCTACGGTAATGAACAGGGCAAGGTTATGATTGGCTCCGAAGGGAGCGATATCTTCGTCAGAGAAGACAACTGGGTTGTTCAAGTCAGGGACGTCCCTTGTCATATGTGCCACTATTTCTTCAGGGGAAGAGGTTGAGGGCACAGTTAGTTTTCCCAAGGCCTGTAGCAAAGCATGTCGATGTTCAAAGGATGTCGCGATCAGTTGCCAGATCGAGATCTCGGCTTTGCCTTCGAAGGCTTGTTTGAGGATTGAATTCTCAGGAGCCTTTGGTTGAGTGTCTACTTCCGGGACAACTTGGTCGTTTGTTGTTGGAACGACCGTTAGATTGTTCGGGTTCTGATAGGGGCGTCCGGACCGGGTAAGGTGACCGATCTCTTTTGCTCGTTTCTCTTTCTCTGGAACAGGGTAGACATCTTCAACGTCGTCTCTCCAGATGTCGTTGATTTCAGGATCTCGAAGGCACCTTGGAGGGGTATTTCTTGGTGGGCAGTTTTTGTGAGAGATATTTTTGTGTGGGTAGTTTTTGTGAGGGTAGTTTTTGTGGGGGCGATTATTGTGAGGATAATTATTGTGAGGTGCATGCCAGAATGGTCGAGGAAGCAATCTGTCCTAGTGAGGGTAGTTTTGGGCGCTCGGGGGACTCTCCCTCGGGCGTGGTGGTGAAGGATTGAAGATAACCCAGCGATAGGTATCGTCAAGTCGGGTAATCCTCTCGGAGAGGATGGTTATGGCTTCCTCAACCTGTTGGAACATGGTGAGCATAGTGGCGGCACTGAACACAAATATCCCGTCCGAGGGATATTTTTCCAAGGCATTCACCTCGTCATCCACTGGCAAGATGAGGGGTGAGCAGTCCAGAGTTGACTCATCGTTGGAGATAGCGTGGATTCCCAGAGGATTCGTTTTGTTGTTTGGCTTAGTCGGCAGGGGTAAAGGCAATTCCCCTTTCTCAATCATGTCTTGGATGATGTGTTTGAGTTTGAAGCAGGTTTCTGTATCATGCCCTTTTCCTTGATGGTACTGACAATAGGCATTGGGGTTCCAGAAGCGGGATTTCTTAGCATCGGTCTGATCCGGGGTGGGTCAGATTGGTTGTAATTTTCCCTGGTCCATGAGCCTCTTCAGAGCACTTGCGTAAGTTGACCCTATATTAGTGAACACTCTCTAGGGGCGCTCAGCTCTCTTAGCAGATGGTTCAACGAGGTTGACCTCATCCATCTTGTTTGTTTGGCCGTAAGGGCAAGACCCGGTTGAGGTGGATCCTTGGTAGCCTCTGCCAGTAGTCTTGGCCAAGACACCCTTCCGGAGGTCATCTTCAATGCGTGTCCCCAGAATTTGCAGATCTTGGAAGGTCTTAATATTTTGGTACCTCAGTAAGTTGGCATACACTGGGCGAAGATTGTTGACGAACTTTTCCACCAAAGTTGTTTCACTCGGCTTGTTGACCAGCTGAGTACTTACCTTCCTCCAACGGGTTAAGAACTCGGTGAATCCCTCCTTGTCGTTCTGGGTTAGGACCTCAAGGGTACGGGTATTGGCTTGGATTTCAACATTGTCAGCGTATTGCTTAGCAAATTCAACTGCGACCTCATCCCAGGTAGTAAGGTTTTTCGGATCAAGGGAGTAGTACCACTGACGAGGGATCGGTTCCAAAGAGGACGGAAAGATCCGGGTGAAAAGTTCATGTTTGACCCCTTTAATGGCCATGTAGTCTTTGAAGGCACGGATATGATTGAGCGGGTCCTCCACTCCTTTGAACTTAGGTACATCAGTTAGGGTAAAGTTGTCAGGTAATTGATCCTCAACATGTTCGAACCTTCGGTTGTTCTCAAGATGGATATTGTTACCCCGGGCTAGGAACTGTTCTTCCAAGAGCTTTAGCCTCTTCTCAGTTTCAGTCAGAGGTGGAGTATTATGTTCTCCAATTTCCTTGTTTTCTAGGGCGTCGATACGGGTCTCGACGCGATCCAGGGTGGCCTTAAGAGCGGTGAGCATGCTGGCTAGCTGATCAGTCGTGACATCTCTGTTGTTATCATTGTTGTTGTTGTTGTTGACAGACGAAGTTGAAGACGGGGCCATGTGTGACGATCCGCACACTTGAACCCTTAGATTTTATGCTTATGTAATTTCATTTCCCTTGTACATTTGTAGTAAGTAATTTCTTAGTCTAGCATAGTTTAAGAATAGCTTTTCTTTCCATAAATAGGTATATCGCTATTCTACACTAAACTTGTAATTTCAATGTTTCCTGCTACCAGGATGTAACTATCATATTTCCCTCTTTAGGGAGTACTAGTGAATGAAAATCTGCTTCCTACCTTGTGCCTTCGTATTGCTTGTTGTTGCTTTGTTGTGAACGACTCTTAGCCTTCACTTTACTAACAAGCCGTGTTTGTGGGATCGACACTAGGATCCCGACTCACACACCCGAGACCGATTACGAGTGCCTAGTGCCTGACAAACATTAAAGCCTAACGCTCTCGTTGCATCCTGTCGAGTGTTGCCGAGACCCGAGTATCGTGCTAGTGAGCGATCATTCACTAGTTCGAAGATCCTTGTCGCTTGCATCTTGCCTTGAGATGGGCAAGGGTGCGCGCCACGATCCGGCAAAAGTACCAGACCGTGACATTTGGTATCAGAGCCCGGTCTTCAGACGGGTTTCTGCATGCCGCATTTGTTCATCGAGATCGAGAAAATGTGCGAAACAATCGAGGACCGAGTGGATGCCTTAGACGATACAATCGACGTCAAGCTTCCCAAACTCGAGAGCATCGTTATGCGGATGGCTGCGAGCCTCGAGGAGTTGCAAAAGACGGTTTGTGTACTCGAGACGAAGGTGGACGGGATGAACACCCGCATCCAAGCGATCAGTGCTGCGATCCCCGAAGCCATCATCTGCACCGAAAGGTCGAGATGTTATAGAACACTTGTGCCACGCTCGTGAAAGCGGTGGCCAATGACGGGAAATCTGTGGGGAGCCATAAGGTGAAGGCACCTCCACCTCGTGCCTACGATGGGGCGAGGGATTCGAAAGCGGTCGATAACTTTATCTTCGATATGGAGCAATACTTCCGAGTAAGTGGGCTCGACGAAGACGCAGAAGTTGTCACGGCAAGCATGTATCTAGTCGACGATGCCAAGATGTGGTGGAGGGCTAGGTACAAGGAAATCGATGCGGGCACGATTACGGTGACATCGTGGGCCGACTTCAAGAGGATCTTGAAGGATCACTTCTACCCCGAGAACACAGAGTTTGTTGCTCGGAAGAAGTTAAAGGAAATCAAGCACACCAAATCAATCCGAGAATATGTGAGGGAATTCTCTGCATGCATGCTCGAGATTACCGAAATGTCCGAGACGGATAGGACATTCGAATTCGTTGACGGGTTGAAGAGGTGGGCACAACAGGAGGTCATGAGGCAGAATCCCAAAACTCTGTCTTCGGCCATATCGGCCGCGGAGCGCCTGCTCGACTTTCATGGGGAACGAGAGGCACCAAGAGTTGTGGCACCAACGGGGAATGCTGGTGTGTCACAAAGTGGGTACGATGGACAAAGGCCACAAAACAGCGCCATTTCAGTTGGGAACAGTCGGTTCCGCTCACAAGGAAGTCAAGCCCAATCGGCGAGCACTACAAACTCGCCCTCAAGCTCGTCTTCGAAGGCGGGAAACTCTACTGCTTCTACTACGAAGAGACCATTCGCGTGTTTTGTGTGCAAGGGTCCTCACAAGATGGCCAACTGTCCAAACAAAGCGGAGTTCAATGCCATGTTCAAGAAGATGCCGAAAGGGGCTCAAGAACGTCTTGATGGGGCGTTGGCCGACTATCACCAAGAGTGTAACGAAGACTCGAGTGATGGTGAAGACCAACCACGGATGGGCTCACTTCAAAGGATTAGCGCGATGGGGAAGTACGAAGATTCCTGCGCCAAGAAATACAACGGGCTCATGTACGTGGACTTGATGGTGAATGGAAAGCAAGCATGAGCCTTGATCGACTCGGGTGCCTCCCACAACTTTGCTATGAAAGAGGAAGCTAATCGGTTGGGGCTAATTCTGCGGGATGCTAACAGCTGCCTAAAGCCGGTCAATGGGAAATTGAGACGCGTCCAAGGAGTGGCTAAGAAGGTCGCGGTCTAAGTGGGTGAGTGGGCAGGGGAGCTCGACTTCACCACCGTTTCGCTGGATGACTTCAAGTTAGTAATCGGGATGCACTTCTTTCAGAAAGCATTAGTGGTATTGAAACCGAGTGACGGATCGATGCTACTAATGGGGTCTATCATAGTGAAGACGGTAGACAGCGACGAAGACAAGGGGCAGCATCGAATTTCGGCTATGAGGGTGATACCGACGCCGAAACAAGGGATGCGACCTTGGAGAATGCCTAAAGGTTCGGGGGAGCCGAGGGCGAACAAGACCCAGGCTAACTACGATGCTAAGTGGCTGGAGGACGAAAGAAGAGTCTACCCCCTCACCGAGGAGTAGACAATGAGGGCCGAGATGCCCAAAGAAGTAGGCCTCGTACCATCAGGGGGCCGCGTCGATGTGCTGAATCGACGTCCTGGTTTGCGGGTCAGTCGACCCAAGAGAGAAGGCCTCGTACCATCAGGGGGCCGCGCCGAAATGCTGATTCGGCGTCCTGGAGATCTCACATTCCCTTGAATGCGAGTCTTGAAGAAGAGACGAGAGACAAGATGAAGGTCCGTTGGGGCCAGTACTTGAAGGAATCCCGAGAGAGGTCTTTTCAAGCAGCGGCAAAGTGGACTTTCCCGAGAAACAAGGAGCATGTGGTGGACTTGGAGAACATGATGTTCGGCAGCTTCTATGTCAAGGGACGAAGATGCCAGTCATTGTTTGGGACGAAGCGCAGATTCAAGCTGAGTTGTACAAGACAATCCCCAACAATGCATGGACAGTCAGAGCTCACCGAGGATGTCTCACTGAAGCACCATTCAAGATTTTTGTGTTTCCGAGGGTGGCAACAGATTAGGTGGGGGAGAGTGTGACGATCCGCACACTTGAACCCTTTGATTTTATGCTTATGTAATTTCATTTCCCTTGTACATTTGTAGTAAGTAATTTCTTAGTCTAGCATAGTTTTAGAATAGCTTTTCTTTCCATAAATAGGTATATCGCTATTCTACACTAAACTTGTAATTTCAATGTTTCCTGCTACCAGGATGTAACTATCATATTTCCCTCTTTAGGGAGTACTAGTGAATGAAAATCTGCTTCCTACCTTGTGCCTTCGTATTGCTTGTTGTTGCTTTGTTGTGAACGACTCTTAGCCTTCACTTTACGAACAAGCCGTGTTTGTGGGATCGACACTAGGATCCCGACTCACACACCCGAGACCGATTACGAGTGCCTAGTGCCTGACAAACATTAAAGCCTAACGCTCTCGTTGCATCCTATCGAGTGTTGCCGAGACCCGAGTATCGTGCTAGTGAGCGATCATTCACTAGTTCGAAGATCCTTGTCGCTTGCATCTTGCCTTGCGATGGGCAAGGGTGCGCGCCACGATCCGGCAAAAGTACCAGACCGTGACATTTGGTATCAGAGCCCGGTCTTCGGACGGGTTTCTGCATGCCGCATTTGTTCATCGAGATCGAGAAAATGTGCGAAACAATCGAGGACCGAGTGGATGCCTTAGACGATACAATCGACGTCAAGCTTCCCAAACTCGAGAGCATCGTTATGCGGATGGCTGCGAGCCTCGAGGAGTTGCAAAAGACGGTTTGTGTACTCGAGACGAAGGTGGACGGGATGAACACCCGCATCCAAGCGATCAGTGCTGCGATCCCCGAAGCCATCATCTGCACCGAAAGGTCGAGATGTTATAGAACACTTGTGCCACGCTCGTGAAAGCGGTGGCCAATGACGGGAAATCTGTGGGGAGCCATAAGGTGAAGGCACCTCCACCTCGTGCCTACGATGGGGCGAGGGATTCGAAAGCGGTCGATAACTTTATCTTCGATATGGAGCAATACTTCCGAGTAAGTGGGCTCGACGAAGACGCAGAAGTTGTCACGGCAAGCATGTATCTAGTCGACGATGCCAAGATGTGGTGGAGGGCTAGGTACAAGGAAATCGATGCGGGCACGATTACGGTGACATCGTGGGCCGACTTCAAGAGGATCTTGAAGGATCACTTGAGACGGGCAAGGGTGCGCGCCACGATCCGGCAAAAGTACCGGACCGTGACACCATGGCTCTGAGGCAGAAAAATGGATCACATTACAACTCAATCCGACACGGTTCAAAGACCGAACGCAGACAAAACAAGGACGGGACAAGGACCAGACTCAAAAAGACGAGGGTGATCGTGTGTGGTCACTCGGTGCTGACTCGATTTATGACGTGACGGTGTTGACCGAACTTTTAACATGTGTCCAACATAACGGCACGACGCCATTAGACGGGTCTCGTGGTGAGACGACACATAAGTAAAGACCCATAAGTACGTTTGCTTCGACTCGATAGACACGAGGCGGAATTGGAATGGTGGACTGAAGTTTTCAAAAATAGAAATTTTCAAAAAGATTCATTTGTCGCTTTATGGTCGGCTTCCGAAGATAGAGATCTCCGCAAGTCGGTCAGTTGAAAGGGTTGTCTTAAGTTTATTTGCAAAAGACGGTTTTGAGTTTGAATCGGCTTGGAAAACAGTGTATTGTTTCCCAAGACGGTTTTGAAATTCAAAATTGTAGGTTTTGAAAATCGAGTTTGAAATGTTTGAAGAGGTCTCGGGGACATTTCATGGTCCTCGGGATCTCGAAAGTGTCTCGAGAAAAGGGTGTGTGCTTTTCTCGGGTTTTGAAAGAGTCATTGTCGGCGCGAGACGGGTTAAAATCCATGTCTAGACACGGCGGTTATAACGGCGTGAAAAGGTGGTTTGAAATGGTTTG
Organism: Silene latifolia; assembly: GCF_048544455.1. Classification (NCBI taxonomy): domain Eukaryota; kingdom Viridiplantae; phylum Streptophyta; class Magnoliopsida; order Caryophyllales; family Caryophyllaceae; genus Silene; species Silene latifolia. The sequence goes on along the minus strand of NC_133537.1, from coordinate 136,458,026 downwards.
TAGAAAACCGAGTTTGAAAATCGTCATTACGACGGCCTAGAAAGGCGTGTTGAAATGGTTATAAAAACCGGGTATGAAAATCGTCATTATGACGGCCTAGAAAGGCGTGTTGAACTGGTTATAAAAAACCGGGTTTGAAAATCGTCATTACGACGGCCTAGAAAGGCGTGTTGAAATGGTTATAAAAACCGAGTTTGAAAATCGTCATTATGACGGCCTAGAAAGGCGTGCAACTGTCAGCAAAAGACCGAGGTTTGAAACGGCCATTATAACGGCGCAAAAAGTTGTTTTTGAAAGTTTGAAAATGACACGGAAGGACTTATGATCAAGTAGCACATAAGCACTCACAGTCCATTATATTATGCATTATGCTGACACGGGTTTTGGCTTAGAAGGGTGGGTTACACACCAAGCAATCAAACCCCAATTTGCGAGAGGGATACCAATCCAAACAAAATGTGTAAGGAGGGTGCCCTAGCCTCGTGCTCGAAAGTGATGAAAGCTCTTTGACGAAACAGAAATGTGTAACTTCAATGGTATGCTTGATTCAATCGGGATTCAAAACGCGGGGATGAGAAAACTCACGCCGACGAGACGAACCAATTGTCCGATGAAGGTTAGGTTGTGGGCCCGGACAAGGAACCCGACCGTGACTGTAATATCAATTAATGCATTCCAACCAAGACCTCGTTCGAGTTTCACCATCTAGGGATCACAAAGACGTAAGTGTCCTAGTTCTCCCCAGCGGAGTCGCCAATCTGTGGCGTGGCCCACCTGCAGGCCCGGTTCGATCTGCGGGCATGCAGCGGTCTTTTGAAAGCCACGCTCGGCAGCATAAAAATGCTTTCGACCGGATCGTTTTAGATCGGTCGGTTTCATCTCGGTAAGGGTCTCGAAACGATTAGAGATGTTCGGAGTCGCCACCAAGCATTTGTGGGATGCTTGGAACCCGTTCGAAACCACTTTATACCTTGGTCAAATCGAAGCACAAAGTAGCGTTTGACATAGGTACTAAAGATAAGGAAATCGTCCATCTTTAGCATCCTATCTCTAGAATGACTCTCGTACGCCCCGGATAAGTTCGTCCACTATCCAAAGTTTCTGAGTAAGAGGTGAAGGTACGTATTGGGAAGCCCTTTAATCAGACACCCAATCCCGCCCGCGGTAGCGGCCTCTACTGATCGATCTTGGTTGGTTGAATGCAAAAGTTGATAAAACGGTTTAAATGCATGAATGCATATCGAATAATTTAAACCTAACATGTGAGAGCTTTCTAAGTCTGTTGATTTAATCCAAGTATCAAGTATAAGATGTCGAGTTGGATTTATGGTTGATTTGCATGCAAGACGGGTATTAAACATCCATTTACCGTATTAGGTTTATGGTGCATAACGTGATCCATTTGTCTTAGTAAAGTATTTTGCAAATATGATTTTCAATAAACAAATAGTCATGTGATCCGTCCTATATCCGGGCTAACCGGAGTCGGGATCGTCCTAGACTAATGCTGGAAAGGGAACAGCCCATGCTGCATTTGGCTACATGAGGCGCGAGCCAGCCGGCGGTGTAAAGGGGCCTCCCCTGGTTTTGAAAATGAGAATTGAAAGGCCTGTTTTAGGCGCGGGTCAACCTACGGTGATATACCGTTCTCTGACCTTTTGAAAGACGTTTATAAAACGTAAAATGGGTATTTGACCCGATTTGGTTTGAAGGGGTCGTTTAGACCGCATTTGTTGATTTGAGGAACGAGACTCGAATAATCATCATTGTTTTGATGATATTCGGTGTCGGGTTCGACTTTGACAAACTTGACATGAATAGTTTTGAAAACGATTATGAAATAATTGTTTTAAGTTCATTTGAATGTAATTAGTCGATACTCATCATCGTACCCGGGTTAAAATCCGGCACGGTATGTAGAACCAAGGATGACTTTGTGTTGGTGACTAATATGCTTGTTTTGAAAATATAGGGAAATGATGAAAGGCTTTAAAATACCTCTCAAAAATGAAATAAAAGGCTTTAAAATACCTTTTAAATGTTACTAACCAAATATTATCACCGAAACACGGATTTAACCGTCATGGTATGAGGAACCAAGGGTGAAAAATGTTTTATGGTTAAAACAAATGAAATAAAATAAAAAAGGTTTGAAAATATTTGAAATGGTAAAAACCGATTACAATTATGAAAATGGATTAAAGGAAATGACGAGAACAAACACGGTTGAGTTCTGACCTGGACACCCCATTGAGGCGCGGGCAAGCCGGCGAACCGAGGGGCTTCTGTCTCAGGCCAAAAATCAGTTTTGGCTCGTTTATTCCATGTTTTGGTTCATGTTATGCAAGTTTTAGCATGTTATAGTCATGAAACAAATAAAAACATGATAAAAGAAGGATTTTTACACCATCATACTTACATGTTTGGTTATGGCGAGAAAGCGACGTAAGTGTAACAACTCGTTTCGTCGGAAAAGACTCGGTTTAAAACCGTTTTGGTAAGTAAAAAGAGTGTTTTATTAAGGTTAGTGACGGTGTAGTGGTCGAAGTGGTCGGTCAAGTGATTTAATGAACGATGACGGTACCAAACAATGTGTAAGGCTTGTATTTACGATCGGTAGGTCGTAAATACGCGTCGGATTGTGACTTAAGAAGTCGAGTCGAGAATTTTAAGGGAGAAAAGAGGGGGCGGACACTCGCGTAAGTTCTCAAATGGGGGCATTTGAGGGGTATTTATAGGAAAATGAGTGGTTGTGTGAGTTTTGAGCGACGTGGCCACCTGGGCTGCTCAAAGAGGCGCGAGCCACGTCGCGGGTCTTCGAGATGTCCTGTCACTTTCACACAAGAGCAATCATGATTTGTTCTATCCTAGGATTTGTAGTCATATGTTTGGTACTTGACCATTCATAAATCCGGGAAATCTTAGCATAGAAGGCTTTGAATGTTTGTTTTTTGTGGTTGACTCGGTTTGACTCGTTGTTGGAGTCGGGATTTGAATTTTTGAGTCGGTTTTTGGTCCCGTGTCGGTTTTGACTCTAGTTAGTGTCATTGCGACACCGTCGCCGTGCATTAAACACTCCAGGTATTTTTGAAATGTTTTGAAATATTTTAATTTCGAAATCGTTTTAAGTTTTCTGACGTAAAGTTGTACACAAACTTTCGATCAAACGCCGCGATTCCAAAGCATGTTATAGTCCGATAATCATCGGGTGTTTGTTGGAGTCTCAGCAGATACTGGGTATCTACACCGGCATTCACCACCATCAAATATTAATTCATCCCTTTTCTTCAATGTCTCGCTTCCGGTAGACTAGCCGGCGGTCAGTGAACCGGCACAGACCCCGGTTGCTGTGTTTTGCGTGTTGTCGTCTTCTTCCCCTTTCCCCTTTTGTCGTTTTGTTTGTTTTGTTATGTTTTGAGTTTTTGTGTCGATTGATTAGGCTATTAGGATTATTAGGATTATTATTATTATTATTATTATTATTATTATTATTATTATTATTATTATTATTATTATTATTATTATTATTATTATTATTATTATTATTATTATTATTATTATTATTATTATTATTATTATTATTATTATTATTATTATTATTATTATTATTATTATTATTAGATTAATTACGAGTATATAAAGACTATACATTACATTAGAATAGAATTAGTCTACCTCAGAATTATTCTAGCAATTAGATTAGAAATTAGTCTCTCTTACTCTCTGATTATTGTAACAAGAACCCTAAATTACATTTTTCTCTTATTAATCTTCCTTAATCAAAGTTGTAATCTTTCTTCATTATTAATTTAATTTCTCTTTAGTTAATTCAAGTTCTACAATTCTCAATAGTTTACATTTAGATTAGGAGGTTGTAATTGGAAGGCAAGAAGAGATTCATCTTCCTTATTTCAACCAAAGTTTTCACCTTTAATTAATGTTGGTATAATCCTTCTTCTTATTTCTCTTCCTTTCATTTATTTACATGTTTATTGTTTGCTTAATCACTTGTCTTTATATTATGCTTCATCTTGTTATTTACTTGTTAAATTGTTCATCTTTTGCTTCCATTTTCATTACCATGTTTGAGTAGTGTATTGCCTGGTGGAAGGGTAATCTTATCTGGTTAATAAGGGTAGATTATTGGCTTGAACAAACAAGTAATTCATGGGTAATTTCTCCTTTAATTGTCATGCATACAAAGTGTTTGTGGAAATGTCTCAATGAGAATTCGAGTCAATTTCACTATCTTATAACATGTTGGGTGAGAGCTTGACTTATAACTAGATAATTCATGACGATTAGTGGGTCTTGGGTGATTAGAGCGAGAGTTCGATTACTCTTAACCTTGGGTTAGTCTCACATCGAGGGGTGGGGCTTTGCCTTGATTGCTTGTTAATCTATGTCATTACTTGAACCATTATCTTGTTGGAGCCGGTGTCCTCCAGTTAGTGCGGATAACGTTATTGCACGTACACTTGTACGGACAAGTGGGAGCTTGTTGGGGCTGGTGTCCTCCACAGTTAGTGCAATGACATATAAATCTCTATAAGGATCAAAGGGTATACTTTTGTATTATTATCAGTTGGTCCACGTTTATCAATAACGGTTGGCTTGCTAGATAAGTTTGACGTTATTGTCATACAGATGGCGGTGATCAACTGGTCCCTAAAAGTCACACCTATAGGATACGTTTGAGAGATGTGACGGTATGAAAATACAGTCATGTTGATGCCTAATATGACTAAGCGGTTAGTCGGAGTTATTGACTAATAATTAGTCAAAAGCGATGTTGAGATATTTATTTAATACGGATTAAATAATACTGGCTAAGGTGAATTAAGCGGTTAATTCGCAAATTGAATATAAACGGTTATATTTAATTAATGTATATTGAGTTAATTAATTATACAATATTGTCATTGTCGGACAAGTATTAACATGTCGACTGATTCATGTTATTAGTCGATATTTTAATATCCGATATCGGATGACGATTTATAAATAAAACCCGTCATATACATTTAGCAAAACGAGTCGGACAATGAGTTAAATAAAGAGAAAGTGGAAAGCCCACTCCCTCCCTTGGCTCACGGTTGGTCGAGAAGAAGAAAAGGAGAGTCTTTCTCTCCTTTTGACCTAATCATTCTCATTTGCAAGTAAATTAGGGTTTTGGAGTATTCTTCTCTGAAATTCTAGATCTCACATCAGATAATTCACAAAAGCTCTCTCAATATTGCATGGCAATCATAGAGCAATTTCTAGCACAAGGGGCATAGTCTCAGACGATCTTGGGTGCAACAATTAGGAGGAAATCTACGTTGATTTCTGTTCTTAGGCCGTTTAGCACAGGACCCGAGGTTGATTCTTATTCTTTTATCGTTTCTCTTGTTTTTCGTTTATGACAATTAATCACATGATAAATTACGTTATAGTCCTTAATTTTAAGGGTTTTATACGGATATTACCCTACAAGTGGTATCAGAGCGAGGCCACGTAAATTTTTCATCGTGATTTTCATAAAACGATTTGAATCGATATTTTTTTTGCCTTGAAAACCGTGACATGAGGGTCACGTTTTGATCAGTCGATCGAGGACTGTTGTGTCTCGATCGATTGGTTGTGTTTTTCGATTTGTTCTTTGCATATTGTTATTTTAAACGATAATTATAGCAATATGTTAAGGTTTTGTCAATTGTAGATTTAATTTTATACGAATTACGTCGAAATTACAATTGGTTTTGTTTTATCAAATCGATTTCAACGAGGGTTTTAATGTTTCATTTTTTTTTTAAACCCTAACTGTTCGATCGAGAAGTCCTCGTACTCGATCGAACAGTGTTGCTAATAAAAGTCCTCGATCGACCACGAGATCAGTCGATCGAGCACTTTCTGTTTGGCAAACCACTCGATCGACTGGCAGCATCAGTCGATCGAGCCTTTTTTTGTTTCTGGCCGCGATGAAAAGAAAAAAAAAAATTCGTGTTTTAATTTTTTTTTTTTTTTTGTCGGCCAAATATGTACATAATACGGATTTTGTACACTCGCTTGATTGTGAAACGGTTCACACATGTACCATTTAGTTATTTTAAAGCAGTTTAAAGTAGCGGATTGTAATGAATTAAAATTAAGTTGATAAAAGCGGTTTTGTCACATAATTGTTAATCGTTAAAAGGTGGTTTGGATAAATTTAACATAATTACGGAATTATGTCACGAATAAATTTTGTTTTAGTTGATGCATTTTTATTTATCGTTACTTTTAAATGCCATGAATGTTTTTATTACGTATTTAATTTTACAAACTGTTGTAACTTATTGTGGCCTTAGTAGAACGTGTTACCGTAATGATGGAACACGGTCTTGGTTGTATTTTGAGATCTCGCATCTCCATTTTGGATTTTTCCTTGTAATTACAGTTTTAATTTAGAATGTAAATAGGTTTATATTTTGTAAATTTTAAATTGTAATTTTGAGAAGACCAAAGATGGAGATCGGATGCTCACTCCCGCTGCATGGATCAAGATGGAACATCAAGACAAGCTTCGCGGGTCCAACGGTGGATTCCAAAGTTGTATTATGTTCATTTTGTTAGGATAGGCCACACTAGGACTTTTATTTACGTTTTGCTTTTTTTTTATGTTTTTCATCGTAACGATAGTTTGCATCGTATTCCGCCTAAAACCAAACCACCTAATATTTGCATGAAAACTGACTCATATAGAGGTTACGCGTTAGTTTTCTATGACATACAAATGTCACACGGAATTAATAAGCCATCACCTAAGTTAATTCATTCACGTAATGCTAGACTTTCGTTCACTTTAAATGAATTAAAACTAAGTTGATGGGATCTTCCTCGTATAACCAAAAATTGAGAACAGTCTTTATAGGTCAAACTCTAATGAATCCCTTCTTCGTCGGTAGGCATAATATGACCCCTTCTACGTCGGGTAAGTTGGAACTGATTGACCTATTTTATCTCAACACTATGGTCACTCGTACGATCCTGTGATTATGGTGGACTACAGATAGGATTTACGGAAATCTATCGACCGAGAGTTCTAACGGTAGAACTAGCCAAACAGTTGGCTTATCAATTTACAGAAATTTAGTCTTGGGATCATTTGTATAATTCTTGAGGTAGATCGATTATACAAGTGCAATGAGTCTACACGTTAAAATGAATTTTAATTAGACTTAAATCACCTCGATGATTTGCTTATTTCGTTTTGTTTTTCTTTCTTTTTCAGTGTAGAACACGATCATTTAAACTGCTAATAACAATATGGCTGGCCGTATGAACGACCCAATGCCAAGTGCCACATTGGATCGTGAGTCCTGGCTTCGGATCTTCATGAATCAGATGAATCAGTCTACTCGACTGAAGAATAATGGATCAAACTTCGCGGACTGGGAGGCGGCATTACGGAATGCTGCCATTGCTGACGGGAAGCTCAAATATCTGATAGAGCCCATCCCGCCAAACCCGGGCCCCACGGCTGAGCTAACGAGATCGCCACGTATAGCGATTTCGTCATGGAAGCGGGTGCGATAAAGAACGTACTCATTTTTGCAATGGAATCCAATTTGCAGAAACGCTTCATAGCCCAAGGTGCAAACAAGATTTTCACCACGCTCACTAAGGAATTCTCGAAAGCACCGAGAATCGTGACCTATGAGCATACCTGTTGCTTCTTTGAGGAGAAACTCCATAAGGGCCAACCGGTTAGCCCACACATTCTCAGCATGATTGAGAATGTCGAGAAACTGGAGGCACTTGATTGTAAGATCAGTGAGAACATCGTGATTGACCGCATGCTTCATTCACTCCACGATGGTTTTGCGCTCTTTAGAGCCAATTACTATATGAATGATTTGAAGAAAAGTCCTCATGCACTACACTCCCTTCTCGTACAGACCGAGAAGGACATGAAGTTTAGTGGGAGCCTGAAACAGGATGTTCTCGTTGTGTCAAACAAGGGCAAGGGTAAGGGCAAAGCTCGGCGGACCTAGCGAGGTAAACCGAAGTTTAAGAAGTCGGGATTGGGTAAGAGTGGGCCTGGTGAGTCGAGCACCTCACTAGGCGCGACAAAGAGCAAGACCGGTAACATGGAATGCCACCATTGCCACAAGACTGGGCATTGGAGGCGTACATGTCCTGTATACCATGAGGACATAAAAGCAGGTCGCGTTACTCCTGTTGGTATGTCTACTTCTTCTTCTTTTATTCATATGATTGAGATTAACCACGCAAGTTACGGAACTTGGGTACTAGATACTGGTTGTGGTTCTCATCTGTGCAATCATGTGCAGGGGCTCCGAAACATCGAACCCCTCGTAAAGGGTGAGGTTGACCTGCGTGTCGGGAATGGAGCACGAGTGGCTGCCGTCTCGAGGGAACATATGTGATCCGACTTCCTAGCGGATTTGAGTTATTTTTATATAATCGCTATTATGTACCCAGTCTATCCAAAAACATTATTTCGGTTTACGCACTTGACAAACTTGGTTTTTCATTTGTAATAGAGAATAATAATCGCATTTTCTCATTACACGATATGATTTATGGCAAAGGCGGTCTCCATGAATGGAATTTATGTTTTAGATCGACCACGAAATATTGCACGTAATGAATAAAAAGTAAAAGGTTGGTGACAAAGATCAAACTTATCTATGGCACTGCCGTATGGGACACATTAATGAGAAACGCGTTAAACAGCTCATAAAGAATGGAGCTATCTCGGCCTTTGATTTTCAATCATTTGGCACGTGTGAATCATGTCTCATTGGTAAGATGACTCGAATTCCTTCAAAGGTGTTGGAATGCGCGCTGTTGACCTATTAGGACTCATACATACGGATGTGTGTGGACCTATGTCAATCACCTCTGAAATTCTAGATCTCACATCAGATAATTCACAAAAGCTCTCTCAATATTGCAAGGCAATCAGAGAGCAATTTCTAGCACAAGGGGCATAGTCTCAGACGATCTTGGGTGCAACAATTAGGAGGAAATCTACGTTGATTTCTGTTCTTAGGCCGTTTAGCACAGGACCCGAGGTTGATTCTTATTCTTTTATCGTTTCTCTTGTTTTTCGTTTATGACAATTAATCACATGATAAATTACGTTATAGTCCTTAATTTTAAGGGTTTTATACGGATATTACCCTACATATCTATGCATGTGAACCCGACCACCCTTGCTTCTTTAGTTAGCATCTTAATCAATTTGACGTTACTTGCTTTAGTTGTAGTCGTATCAATTAGCTTATCAACCATCCAATTGGATTTGCTAGAACTAAACTAGGAAACAAACAATCAATTTAAGAGCCAAACATCGTCTCTGTGGATCGACCTCCTTACCCTACTACATTCATTAGTTTGGGTATTGAGTTTATAAATATAGTTTGCATACCGAGGAGCACGACAAACTCGGTATCAAAATGGCGCCGTTGCCGGGGACGGTGATATTGGATTAGATAAATTGTTTGTTTCTAGGCTTAGTTTACTTTGCTTGCTTGTTTTTCCACCCTTGTCCTAGTGCATTCATTGCATTAGGACCATTTGATCTCTTTTTGAGTGTTTGTATAGGTGTAATACCGGCTCTCTTTCCATCTTGATCGAGAGATTGAGAAGTCTTTCCGGGTAAGAATATGGTTAGCACTATCGGCTCTAAGGAGATCTCCACCTTCACCAAACCAACTACAAATACATCCATCTCCACCACCAATTCTCAGCCAAACCATTCACCTAACCATTCACCAAACTACCCTCCAAATCACTCACCCACCCATTCACAACATTCAAATTCTCCTAGCCCACCAAATACACCAAGAGCCAATTTCATTGACAAATAAATGGTAGACCAACCAATGGGTTACTACCATAGACCGGATCCCAATCGGTCTAGCTCGGCAATTGATTATGGAGTTCTTGCTCCTAATACCTTTGAACTCCGCTATCATACAATCTCCTTTACTCAACAAGACACTTTTCATGGCTTGAAGAGTGAAGATGATCATGAACACCTTGTCTTATACAAAGAAAGAGTGGGTATGATCAAGTACGATGGCATCACGGAAGAGCAAATTCTTCTTATGCTCTTTCCTCTTTCCTTGAAGGATAATGCTAGAAAATGGTTGAATTCTCATGAACTGGGTACTTTCACTACTTGGTAAAGCTTGTCAAGGGCTTTTATCAACAAACTTTACCCTCCTTTAAAAACGGCTAGAATAAGGCATGAAATCCAAACCTTCAAGCAACATAATCTTGAAACATTGAGTGAAGTATGGGAAAGATTTAGAGACATTCTTACCTCTTGCCCATATCATGAAATCCCCAAATGGATGACAACACAAATCTTCTTTAAAACCCTTGAGCAAAGGTTTAGGGATATGATTGTGGCGGCCTCCGATGGCAACTTTGACAATATGAAAAATGCCCAAATCACGTAGTTGATCTAAAACATTTCCGGCATGGATGAAGGTAGAGAAGGTGACTATGGAAGAGAAAATGAGTCCAAGATTGAAGGACCTTCAAAGCTAGAATTGGAAAACAAAGCCAAGTTGGATGAATTGTCAAAGAAATTTGATAGCTTCTTAGTGGAGAGGAAGCATGAAAATGCTTATCATGAAGAAAGACCAAATCACTCCAAGGTCTACTATGTTCAAGGGCCTAGGTCACCACCAAGGACCTACTCTCAACCAAGCCCTCCTCCAAGAAACTATCAACAATATGCTCCTACTTATGAGAATTGTGGTGGTATTGGGCATTCTTATAACACTTGCTCATCCCTTTCACAACAAGACCCATACCCACAAGAACCTTATTTTTTACAAGACTAACAACCTCACCATTCCCAACAACAACAACAACAAAATCCTTACCAACCTCCACAAAATCAACAACAATACATAGAACCACCCAACCCCACCTCTTCTCTTGAGAAATTGTTAAGGGAAATGGATGCAAAGGTTGACAATAAATTCAAAAGTTTGAAGACCGAACTCTTAAATGTCCAAGCACACCAAAGGACACTTGACTCTTACATGGCCAACCAAGGGGCCACTAATCCTCAAAGAAGGCAACACTCCCTTCCAATTCAAGGCTCTAATCCCAAAGATGGACTACTATTTCATCAACAAGTTCACTTGGTTACCTTGAGAAGTGGGAAGGAATTAGGAAGATCGATGGAGATAGTGAGTGAACAAATTGAGGAAGATGAAAATTTTGTCTTGGAAGAAATTGTGGTTGGCAAAGTGGTTGACCGGGAATTCTTGATTGGTCTTGAACCAAATGATGAAGATGAACTTAGCCCTCCAATATGGGACACTTATGAAGATTCCTTGCAAAATGATAAGTGTGGGGAGGAAAGTTATGAAGGGCTTTGTGCCCCTATTTGGGATGTCTATAATAATGAGGAAGACTCCACGCTACCACCTCCTTCCGAAATCTTTGAAGAAGAAGTGCTTGTCAATGAAAAGTATGGGGAAGAAGGGAAAAGTTGGGAAATGGAGGTTGATGAATTCGAACTTGCCATATTGGGAGAGTTGAGGAGCCATGAGAAAAACTACAACATTTGTAGTTTTGGCTCTAGCTTGGAAGAAATTGAAGCTCTCATCTTTGGTAGTGATTCGGTTCAATTGAAGAGTCAATAGAATTTGGATAAAAATGATGATATTATGAACCTCAATGTTGAGAGGTTGACTCCTCCACCTCTTATTCTTCACCACTCTCCTTGTCTTGATGACCATGAGAAGGTTTCCTCATTCTATGAAGTTTATGAGATGTCGTGCCTCTCTCCCTCTCGCTACTACATTGAAATGGTTGATACTAAACACCAAGAGGATCCTAGAAACAATACCGAGAGGAGAAAGAGGAAGAACGGGAAGAAGCGTTGGAAGAAAGGTCGGGTGCGGTTTGCTATAGCTTGGACATAATTGTGTCTAGTTGAGGGTTTTGCTAGAGCCTTTGACCATCTCCTTCGTGGCTTGAGTAACATGGATCATGCTACTTGGAGATTCAAGAAAGACAATTTTGAATGAGAGGTTTGGTGGAGTCCCTCAGGAACCACTAAATTGTATATATTCTCTTCTCTTACTTACTTATACTTTGCTTGCATTTCAATTCCTTCTCTAAATTTGTTCCATTGAGGACAATGTCACATTTTAAGTGTGGGGAGAGGATTCATTATATAAAAACCATAAAAATTTGAAAAAAAAATTGAAAAAACCCAAAAACATGTTATTTATTTTATTGCACCTTCCTTTCAAAAAAAAATCAAAAAAATCCAAAAAAATTGAATATATCAAAAATACAAAAACAAGTCTTTAATTTTGAAAAATTTGAAAAATACAAAAATATGTTCTTTAATTTTCCCTTCTCTCCCTATACTTTGTTCCATTGAGGACAATGTAAATTTCAAGTGTGGGGAGGGAAATATCACTTTGTGCATATTATTTATATTTGTATATATTTGCTTGTTAATTTGAAAAAATTATAAAAATGCCTAAAAATTGAAAAATTTCAAAATATTGCATTATTTATATTATATATATTGCATTTGTCCTAACCTTTTTGATTGACAACACATGAGAGCATCGGAGAAGACGTTTGGTAAAATTTTTCCAATCCTTTATCCTTCCTTTTCTTTTTGTATATATAAGCATGGAGGAGGATGGGATATGTGATGTGGGTGTTCCTTTTGGGAACCGTTTTGGATATGCTTGTGTTGTTGGTGTGTTGTTAGGACTAGAAATTGTGTGCATTTAGACTAGAAATGTATATATGTGTTCACTCTTGCATTCACGTAGATTGTTCATATGTGTATTTTGCATCCATACATGTTGCATTTCGTATGTAAATATTTGCATAGGGAGTCTAAATGTGGAGGGCATATGTCGTTAATGATGATAATTTGTTTTACCCGTGTTATTTCACTTTTGATAGCTCGTGCCTTTTGATGACACGAGTTAGGGTTTTTGCTTGCAAAAACCCGGAAGTCTAGCTTAACAACCAAGTTTCGACCACCATGTGAGACCGTGTTTGACCCGAGACTTGACCTAGGACCGACATAGCTACTAAAATGTGAGGATAGAGCCTTCATATGGCCGGTCCATCAAACCGGTCCCGTTAGGTCATGAGAGTAGTTCTCCTTATGTGGTATGTCATGTCAAAACGCATAAGTATGGTGCCCATCCCTTACCGTACAAGTGTCGATGTGCATGTTGAGACAATTTTGTTCAAATAAAGTAGCCTCTCATAGCCAAATAAGCTTATTTTTCACCCATTTGATCATCTTTCCCTTTTGTTTACCCAATTTGTGCCTAAGCCTTGTCATTTCATTTGCCAATAAAATAACTACATTCCATAAACATCTCACCTTGTTGAGTAGTTCGTCTTTGTAGTTGTTTGGAGGAGTATATAATTGGGTAGGAAATTTGATTTTTATTGAGGTGAACGGTCCGAAATATCATAAAAGTGAGATGAAGCTTGATGGTTGACCAATTTTTGCATCATTAAGGGGTTCACAACAAAAAAAAGAAGAAGAAAAAAAATGAAGAAAAGAAAAACAAATAGAAAAAGAGAAAAATGAAATGAAAAGGCAAAAAGAAAAGAATGTATATTTTGTGTCAAATAAAGGGTTAGTAATTTGTAATTGATCTTGTTTCGAAAAGAAATGAATGATTTTTGAAAATGGCAATCTTTGCCAAGTGTTGTGGAAGAATTATTTTGCATTGGTACGGTTTAGTGAATTGGTTAGATGTGGCGACTACTCAATCTGATAGCCTCACATGTCATAAAACGGTGCTTGCACCAATCCCTTTTTACCGAACATGAGCCCTATTACAACCCGATTGTTTCTTGCATGTGCATCATTAGACATTTCTCTTGCGGATATTGGATATAGTACCATATTAGATTGCGGGCATGCTTCGCAAGTCGAGTTATGAGAGTGATTTTGGTTACTTTTTGTCACAAAAATCACCCCGCTCTTTCAATTGAGTGACTAGTGAAACCCGTGAGAGTCGGACTTTAGTCTCCTTTTGGTCAAAGGTTTGATATTAGGTTGAATCTTGCGTGTGTCGTGTCATTCTTGGGAGCATAGCTTCAAACTTCCCATTTCCCGCCTAGAATTTGTTTCTTTGGCATCCCGTGTTGTCAATTTACGTTGTTTGAGCTAAAATTAGGGAGTCGGCACATTGGTAAGACCCGAAGACGACATCCTCCACTAATGACTCTCTTTGTTCGGCTTTTGAAAGAAAAACGGCCGCTTAGATGAGGAAAGCGGTTTGACTTTTTGTGATGCATCTTATATGTTGATTCGTGCTTAAATGATTCAATGTGTCAAAATTTTCCGCAAGCCCCCACTTGCCTTGCATCGGGTTACATACCTCATTGTGTTTCGGTGCGAGTTGAAGGGACGGAGAAGGCCCGTTAATTGCCTTTCATCGGATATTAGTAGTTTAGATAGTACTTTTATATTACGGGTCTTAGTTTATTTAATGAGCTTACTCGAGGACGAGTAAGGTTTAAGTGTGGGGAGATTTGATATCATCCTAATTTAGTACGATTTAGCCCCGTCTTATTCTCTTATTTTAACTCGATTTTGCATGCTAAATTAATTAATTAGCTCATTTAATTTCTAATTTATAATAATTAGTCGTTGTAGTCATATTTAATAATTAGTCGTATTGTTATTATAATATTAGTATTATTACTTTATTTTATTAACATATTAATTTAATATGTAGGCAAGGCAGAATAACGAGGAGGAGACTCGAGTTAGAGTAACTTGAGACGGAAATTAAGGAGCAAATTGGGTCGAGACGGAAACAAGACGGGTCAAGGCAAGAAAATATGGTGGAAAGTCAACCATTGACTTATCACCTTCATCACCTACATGCTACATCATCATCAGCAATACACCTTCTTCTTCCCCTGCATCTCGACAACAAGCAGCAGCAACAACACCAACGTCACCAACACCTACCCCATCATCGTCAACCTCGCACATCATCACCATCTCCATTAACAACCTCTTTTCCTTCCCCTGTCTTCATCTTCATCGTCCTTCAATCACAGCACAATATCATTCAATTCATCCTCCATTAAACCCGACATCGCCATTTCAATCCTAAAACCACCATCTACCCCGACAACTCGCCTTCCATCATCATCACCAACTCGGCATCAACATTCAGCACCATTTTCATTCTTCATCATCGACTCCTCTCCTTCCCCTGCCATTTTCACTCACTTCTTCATCATCACCCTGAATTTCGAACAACAGCCCAGCAACAACCACCTCTGTCTCACTATTGTCCACAGTCGCATCACCACTCTATCTTCGACCACCACCATTTTTAGCCTCCCCTGCCTTCATCACCATTAATGTCGACAACAACCTTCACCGCACCAAGACAACCGCACTCGCCATTCCTCCATCAAGCCAGCAGCAGCACAATCTACCACCACGACATCATCAGTCAACACCACCGTCATACACAATATCCCCTTCATCCCAATTCGTACACCACCCCGCAACACACCTGCATCCGTCATCCTCCACCATTCACACTTGCAACATCAATAGCAACGGTAGCATTATCATTTACGAACTCGGAATCGAAACCGAGTTAATTAGAGACCAATTCATCCTATGCCGACTAACCGGCAACAAATCCCCTGCCGGTAGCCACAGACACCCAATTCTCTCCTTTATGTGAAGAGCTCGCTGCCGGCATAGCCACCGGCAGCCGGGCAACCGGCACGCAACACCACTCCAACTACTCGCATCAAATCGCGTTCTCTATGCCGGTAGCCCGGCAGCCGACAGACCGGCATTCACCACCATCCAACATTAATTCATCTCTTTTCTTCAATGTTTCGCTACAGGTAGCCTAGCCGGCGGCCAGTGAACCGGCACAGACCCCGGTTGCTGCGTTTTGCGTGTTGTCGTCTTTTTCCCCTTTTGTCGTTTTGTTTGTTTTGTTATGTTTTGAGTTTTTGTGTCGACTGATTAGGCTATTAGGATTATTATTTTTTTTTAAATGGCTATTACGATTATTAGGATTATTATTATTATTATTATTATTATTATTATTATTATTATTATTATTATTATTATTATTATTATTATTATTATTATTATTATTATTATTATTATTATTAGTATATAAAGACTATACATTACATTAGAATAGAATTAGGTCTCGTTTGGTTGCCATACGGAAATTAATATCCCATGATTTTACAAAACACGTGAATTGGCCAATTTATGTGAATTGCCCAAAACTCGTTTGGTTGACATCCTGGAATTAAATTGACACGGGAGTTTCCAATTACCTAGGGAGGGCTAGGTAATTAAACTCCTCCATTATGGAGGAGTTGGGAATTCATGGAAAAAAGAAAATCCCATGATTTGGGGTAACCAAACATCCCTCATTTTTCCAAATCATGGGATTTTCCCATTCACCCATTTTTGAGAGGGCAACCAAACGAGACCTTAGTCTACCTCGGAATTATTCTAGCAATTAGATTAGAAATTAGTCTCTCTTACTCTCTCATTATTGTAACAAGAACCCTAAATTATTTTCTTCTCTTATTAATCTTCCTTAATCAAAGTTGTAATCTTTCTTCATTATTAATTTAATTTCTCTTTAGTTAATTCAAGTTCTACAATTCTCAATAGTTTACATTTAGATTAGGGGGTTGTAATTGGAAGACAAGAAAAGATTCATCTTCCTTATTTCAACCAAAGTTTCCACCTTTAATTAATGTTGGTATAATCCTTCTTCTTATTTCTCTTCCTTTCATTTGTTTACATGTTTATTGTTTGCTTAATCACTTGTCTTTATATTATGCTTCCTCTTGTTATTTACTTGTTAAATTGTTCATCTTTTGCTTCCATTTTCATTACCATGTTTGAGTAGTGTATTGCTTAGGTGGAAGGGTAGTCTTGTGTGGTTAATAGGGGTAGGTTATTGGCTTGAACAAACAAGTAATTCATGGGTAATTTCTCCTTTAATTGTCATGCATACAAAGTGTTTGTGGAAATGCCTCAATGAGAATTCGAGTCAATTTCACTATCTTATAACATGTTGGGTGAGAGCTTAACTTGTAACTAGATAATTCATGACGATTAGTGGGTCTTGGATGATTAGAGCGAGAGTTCGATTACTCTTAACCTTGGGTTAGTCTCACATCGAGGGGTGGGGATTTGCCTTGATTGCTTGTTAATCTATGTCATTACTTGAACCATTATCTATGCATGTGGACCCGACCACCCTTGCTTCTTTAGTTAGCATGTTAATCAATTTGACGTTACTTGCTTTAGTTGTAGTCGTATCAATTAGCTTATCAACCATCCAATTGCATTTTCTAGAACTAAACTACGAAACAAACAATCAATTTAAGAGCCAAACACCGTCTATGTGGATCGACCTCCTTACCCTACTACATTCATTAGTTTGGTATTGAGTTTACAAATATAGTATGCATACCGAGGACCACGACAAACTCGGTATCAGCTGGTTCTGATCGTCGTTCGATGCATAAAGGCATTTCTACCATGTTGTCAGGCATATTAATCAAAGATGCAAATTTTACAAGAGCGTCTGCAAATTGATTCTCTTCACGAGGCAGGTGTAGGTAAGTGACCTGATCGAAGAATTAGGCAACTTGATCTATCCTAACCTGATAGGGTGCTAGACTTTCACTTCAAATTTTCCAAGATCGCGTAATTTGGTTAAGGATCAAGGATGAGTCTTTGTGAACTCGAAGATTCTTGATGCCTAAACTTACTGCTCCTTGTAGACCAATGAGGCAAGCTTCATATTCTGCTGCGTTATTCGTCACCTCGAAATCATGTTTGACAGAAAGTGGTGTATGCTCGCCTTCAGGAGAAATGAGCAACACTCATATTCCAAATCCTCTTAAATTTGATGCTCCATCAAAATAAAGATCCCAAGAGTCTACACTGGTTTGTAGGATATCCTCGTCTAGAAATGACCACATGTCTATTGCTTGGGTGTCGTTGATAGGATTGTCTGCAAAAAACTCGGCAACGGCGCGTCCCTTTATGACCTTCAGAGGTACGTATTTGAGATCGAATTCTGAGAGCATTAAGGTCCACCTTGCCAAACGTCCGTTGAGAACGGGTTTCTCGAAGAAGTATTTGACGGGATCCATTTTAGAATACACCTTGACAGAGTAGCTAAGTATGTAGTGGCGTAGCTTCTTTGTTGCCCACACAAGAGCGAGGTGTGTACTTAAACTCGTATTCTAAGAACTTCTTACTAAGGTAGTAGATAGCTCTTTCTTCCTTCCCAATAGTTTGTGCGAGCATAGCCCCCATGGTTGTTTTGGTTACTGTGAGATATAGACCAAGAGGTTGATCGCATTGAGGAGGCATTAGCACTGGTGGCTTAGCCAGTATCTCCTTAATCCTGTCAAACGCCTTTTGACAGTCATCATCCCATATGGTATGATCTGTTTTCTTGAGCTTTTTGAAAATGGGTTCGCAGATCATAGTAAGCTTCGATATGAATCGTCTTATATACTATACTTTGCCTAAAAATCCTCTAACCTCCTTCTCTGTTTGGGGTTGCGGCATTTCGATTAGAGCTTTGATCTTGGATGGATCAATTTCTATTCCCCTCTGGCTGACGACATATCCCAGAAGCTTGCCTAACGTTACTCCGAATGCACATTTCTGAGGATTGAGCCTCATGTTGTACTTGCGCAATCTCAGGAAGAATTTGTGAAGGTTATCAATATGCCCCTTCCTATCCTTGGATTTGACAATCATATCATCGACGTACACCTTTACTTCTTTATGCATCATGTCGTGTAGCAAAGTGGTCGCGGTGCATTGATATATAGCTCCAGCATTAATTAGCCCGAATGGCATAACAGTATAGCAATATGTGCCCCATTGAGTAACTAAGGCTATCTTATGCATGTCTTCTATGGCCATTTTGATCTGATTATACCCTACATACCCGTCCATGAAGGATAACAACGTGTGATCCGCTGTATTATCTACCAATATATCGATGTGTGGTAGAGGGAAGTCGTCCTTGGGACTTGCTTTGTTCAAGTCTCTGAAATCAACACAAACCCGGATTTGCCCATCCTTTTTGGGTACGGGGACTATGTTATCCACCCAGTCTGAATACTCGGAAACTTTGATGAACTCGGCTTTGAATTGCTTATCGACTTCTTCTTTGATCTTAAGAGCCCACTCGGTCCTCATCCGACGAAGCTTCTGTTTTACAGGTTTGAAACCTGGCTAGATTGGAATTCGATGTTCTGCAATATCCTTGTCGATTCCTGGTATGTCCTTGTAGGACCAAGCGAAAACGTCCTTGAACTCGTGTAGGGGGTCGATGAAATTGGCCCTTTCATTTGGATTTAAGGTTGTCCATATCCTAAGTTCTTGGGGTTCTAGTTCGGTTCCTACATTGATCGGTTCGGCGTTTTCTATAACCGGTGCCCCTTCCCCCTCTTGTAGTATTTCTTTAACTATGTAAAGAGGTAATTCGATTGAGTCTGGGTCGGGATCATCCTCATTATCATCGTAAATAGAATTGCATTCAGAATAACACAAAGAGTAACCAGAATCTGATTTATTCATATTAAATTTTGAAAATAGCTGAAACAAAGAAGCCATATGTTCAGTAGTCAGTGGCGGTAAAGGGACAGCTGCTGGGACATTTCCCAAGCTACTGTTACTATTCGATGCTATGCTAGGAGAAACAAGGGGATAGGGAGTGACGACAGAAGAAGACTCTCTAGCGACTTCTCTAGACTTAGACTCTGATTCCGACTCCGGCTCTGCCTCTGACTCGAATTCGTTGTCTTCAGGTTCTCCTTTGAACATCTCTCCTTCTCCAGTGATGACTTTCAAGAGCTTTCCTTGGTTATTAGTCCATTTGATCGATTTTCTCCATCCTTTCTGCTAGTTTGAACTGGGGTCAGTGATCAATGTTGTGGGGTTGAAATGGTCATCTTGAAGTATCATGGTAATGATCTCATCCTGTGCTGCTCTGACAAATCGGTCCTCTCCAAACAGAAGGCTAACAACCTGTTCGTCTAAACAAGGTGTGTGGCGAGTTTTGACGGTAGGAACCGTTTCTGAAGGGATGAAGTAACAATCGTGGAAGACCTCGATTCCAGCTAGTTGCATTCCTTTATAGTGCCAAGGTTCGGGAAACCCGTGAAAGTATTCCTGACTCCCTTCTCTAACGAAATACCCATTTAGCGTAGGGAGATAGGATCGCATCTGGATTCCTCTATCTTTACGGTTTTGGAATTGGGTGAGCATTTCCAAGGCTTCTTCTTTTGTGGGCTTATATCCCAAACCTAGTGGTATCCTTTGAGAATTTCCTTCCTTATATGGTGTGAAGGTGTTTTTCTTAGCAGGGTTTAATGGCATTCCTGGGAAGTATCCCTGGGACTTGAGTATGTGGTTGACCACTAAATTGTAATATTGGTTGAAGTATAGAGGCGCCAGTTCGCTCTATACAAGGTTTATGCTTTGAAAGCCCCCAAGCTCATATACTGGATCTGTGATTACTTGGTTGCTTGACATTTTCTCTATTACAGCCTTGATAGGTGACGAAGTGATCGTCACTACTTTCCCATCTAGAGGAATCTTAATCTTCTAGTGCAAGATGGATGTTACTGCTTTTAAAGCGTGAATCCAAGGCCTTCCCAGAAGTATATTGAATGATGCTTCGATATCCACTATTTGAAAATTAACCTTTCGCTCGATTGGCCCTATGGCTATATTGAGGTTGATTAGCCCTACTACTTTACATCGTGTTCCATCATATGCTCGAACACCTTGGTTGGTAGGAGTCCAATCCGATTCTTTCATGCCCAACTTGTATGTTGTCTTCAATGGTATGACGTTGACTGCAGAGCCATCATCCACCAAAGTCATTGGCACGTTCTTATTTAAGCATGTGACTGTAATGTATAGAGCGAGGTTATGACTGGCGCCGAAGGGAGGCAAATCTTCATCTGAAAAAGTAACTGGGTTACTTAGTTTAACTGAATCTTAGAAGACCAAGTTGACTACGTCGTCAGGTGTAGAGTTGTGCGTTATGTTCAATTTAGCCAATGCTTGCAGTAAAGCTTGACGATGAGGAAATAAACTCGCAACTAGTTGCCAGACTGAAAGATCAGCCTTTGTCTCCTGCAGTTGTTTTAGTAAGTGATCAGTAGATATATCTTCGCCATCATTTGGGGTGATGACATTAATGTTAGTAACTAGACCATTAGCCGTAGGACCGTTCTGAGAAACATTTTGATATGGACGCCCTGAACGAGTAAGGTGGTATATATCTTGATCTTTGCTAGCTTTGACTATATCCTCACTAACCTTGACTAGATAGTGTTCTGTGAGGTATTCATCTTCATCGTCATCGGCCCATATTCTATTGACGATGCTGAGCTCTCTCAACCTGATGATCTCAGCTTCTAGACTGATTATTTGGTCGACTAGACTGTCGACTACCATGATTACCTCTTGCATCGTAGACTCTTGAGATAGACTTAGTGGCACATTTTCCCTGGGTGCGTTACTTGGATTGCATAGGGATGCCACTACATCTTCCAGCTCTAAAACTTGCCTACTCACACTCTTCGCCCATGCGATAAAATCGGCAATGGTAGGAGAAATGGTGGAATAACTCCCCTCATCTTCTAGTGCATGAATCTCATCTTCGGCTAGAGAAATGAGGTGTAAACAATCCAAGGTGGATTCTTCATCTGTGATCATCGGATTTCCAAGAGGATTCTGAGTATTATTAGGCTTACCTCAGGGAGGTATGGGTAAACGACCATCTTCGATCATATCTTGAAGGACATATTTCAGTTTAAAGCATTTCTCTGTATCGTGTCCCTTGCCTCTATGATACTCGCAGTATGCATTCTCATCCCAAAATTTAGACTTCTTTTCTGGGTCAGGCGTAGGTCCTATAGGCTGGAGTTTACCTTGTTTCATCAATCTTTTCAGAGCATTGGAGTATGAATCGCCAATGTTTGTGAATTTCCTTTGCGGACTATTATTCTTTGATGATTTGACAAGGTTAACCTCATCAGTCTTGCTAGTAGAGCCATAAGAACGACTCGTTGAGCCTTGATATCCACGACCTACCGTTTTGGACAAGAGTCCTTTACGGATGTCATCTTCAATTCTCGTCCCTAGCACAGTTAGGTCTTTGAAAGACTTTATGTTTTGGTACCTCAATGGTTTGCATAAATAGGTCTCAAATTATCCACGAACGTTTCCACAAGAGTGGCTTCGTCTGTACGTTCAACAAGTCGTGTGCTAGTCTTCCTCCACCTACTTAGGAAGTCGGTGAAGCCTTCTTTCTCATTTTAGGTAAGAACCTCTAGAGTGCGCATGTTGACTTGGATCTCAGCATTATCCGCGTATTTTTTAGTGAATTCAATTGCGGCATCATCCCAAGTGGCAATTTTCTTGTGCTCCAAAGAGTAAAATCATTGCTTAGGAATGGTGTCGAGATATGAAGGAAAGATCCTTAGGAACATCTCGGGTTTGATTCCTTTGATAGACATGTAATCTTTGAAAGCGCGAATGTGGTTCAAAGGGTTCTCATGCCCCTTGAACTTTGGAATGTCAGTCATGTTGAAGTTGGTCGGCAATAGAGCATTCACGGCCTCATACTTACGATTATTCTCCCTGTGGATGTCATATCCCTTAAGGTACATTAGTTGCTCCTCCAAGTATTGGAGTCGCTTTTCAGCTTCAGTAGGACCTAGTGGAGGGTTGACTTCTTGTTGTCCAACAAAGGGTGGAATGTCATCATGCACGCTCGCGTTAGGAACATCATTCTCTACAGGAGGAAGCCTAGTTTCTACAGCAATAATTCGGCCTTCAATAGCATTGAGGCGAGCATAAGCTTGGTCTTGGCTTGTTTGAAGACGAACGAGCGCAGCTAGGATTAGATCATTACCATTTTGGGGTTGCCCATTAACACTTGCGTGACTAGTTCCAGACATCTTTGGAAACTGGGGATAAGAGATCGATGACGAATCAAAACACGATCGACCATTTTAGCACACTTACTCAAAAAAAAGACTCAACTTGTGAATTGGGAGTGTGCCACTGTGTTAAGTAAGGTTTGAAAATGACAAAGTTTTGAAATGTTTGTCCTAAGCAACTGTAGTGTAGTTGTAGGAGTGCTGACTCGAAGTGAAGTTTTGAAATGGGTTTTGAGGCCCGAAGTTCGACTGGACATTTGGACAAAGTTTTGACTCATTTTGCGCTTATTTTTAGGCCACTTTCGAAAATATTTACATTTAAGAAAAGGGGTTTTGATTTTACAGAAATTTTGTCATGATTTTGTTTACAAAATGGTTATCACATATGGTACAAGCATTCATACAGGAATTATAACGGTATGCTGAGTGCATTTAAAAGGGATTTGGCTTAAAAAGTGGGTTGCCATACCAAGCAATCAAACCCTGGTCTGTGGAGAGGCTCGTGCCAAACATGAGTAAGGTCGGTTCCTAGGAAGGCCGAATGAAACGACCTAAGAAGGTCGAGTAATGAAAACCGACAACTGTCTCGTATAAACTATTCCCCAACCTTGTTCAAGTTTCACCCTGGGTAACATGTAAGTGTATGATCACCAGCGGAGTCGCCAAACTGTGGACACGGGCGACGGGGGCACTTGGGACAAGCGTTGCATTTGTGGAGTCGCCACCAATTTTTACGGGAAATTGAAACCGTTCGAATACCTCGTGTCATGTCAAGATACAAAGTAGTGACATGAACACTAAGAACTCGTTACCCTTAGCATTCTATGTCTAGAATGACTCTCGTGGATGTCAATGAACACGGATGTTCACAGAGATCTGGAGTAAGGGGTGTGGGTACGTATTAGGAAGTCCTTTTACTGAACACCTAATCCCGCCCGCCTCGATAGCGGCCTCTACTAATGATGGGAAGTTGTTCATATTTGATATGTTGTCGATTATATGCATGCAATGCAACAATCAATAGGTTAATCCTAGCATGTGAATTAAACTAAGTCGGTGAACAGGTAATTAGCAAACAATGTGGTCGAAGTTGGAGGTTAAATTAATTTACATGTGAGAAACAAATAAATAAACCATAAATAATAAATATGATAAACAAATAGCGATAATTAAAATTACAATAAATTACAACGGATTAACTGATTTACGTCAAAAATACACTCAAGACGGAAATTTGAAGAAAAGAAGAAAATGAAAGAGTTAAAAATAAAGTAGCAAACATAAGACAGATTAAGAGTGATATTATGGTTAATAGTCAATTAATTATGTAATTAAGGATTAGGTCAAAGCGAGAACAGAAGTTCAGGGACAGAACTCATCCCAGAACAGGCGCAGCATTGCTGCGTCCCTTGGAAGAGGCGCAGCTATCACTGCGTCTGTTCCTGGGTTGAGTTCTGGCTGTGAAGTCAGAACCGCGAGTTTGTTAATGTTCGTTTGTATGTCTTATGATTGATTATCGATATTTGACTCAAGTGAAAGTGATTTAACATATTAGTTACATATGAAACCGTCATAAAAGCAATAAACACGAATTAAAACGGATCAAAACGAGTTAGAAACGAATTATAAACGAATTAAGACAAATTAGGTTGTTTACGAAGACGGAAACTAACTTGAAAGAACGTGATAAACTGGAAAGAAGCAATGGAAATATGTACAAAGGGACGAATTCCAGAAACTTGATATGAACAAATCGAGTTTCTAAAATCCGGGTTTGATTTAATGACAAAAACCCGCAAGTATCAATTATAAGGGATTTAAGTCATAAACAAAACGTCATAATTAAAAGGAATACATTAAAATTTATTTATGTATGAAGAAAAGAGAGAAAATAAGAAAATAAAACAAAAGGAACGAAATAACAGAAAAAAAACCGAGGAAGAAGAAGAAGAGTAGAAGTAGCGGCAGCCTCTGGAAGAGGCGCAACAGATGCTGCGACCCTTCGAAGAGGCGTAGCAGCTGCTGCGTTTCTTCTCGACGTCTGGTTGTTGCTGATCCGTAAAAACAGTTTGATAAAAGGGTTTTTAGAAGTCGTTTTTGAATTTATTTTTGACGTAAATCTTACAATAATGAGTACAAAAATAAAATACAATAAAAAAAGATGGGATTTACACCCTCAGACTTACATGATTGACGAAACGAGATTGACTAAGTTAACGTTTAGTGATTGCTCGACTCGAATGTATGAAGTAAGTGCCCTCGTTAGAGGATTTAAATTAAGTTGATTGATGTTGAAGGGAAAGCCAACGTGGTGGCGGATGCCTTAAGTAGAAAGTCCCTCCATACGATACAGTTAGTGATGCATCGTGATAAGTTGCGAGAAGAGTTTGTGAACTTTGTGATCCAAATGGCAAAACCAGGGGCTCCGTCTAATGTGATGTCTGTTGAGAATGATCTGATAAGTGATATTAGAGATTTGCAGGGTGGAGATAATTTTTTGTAGGACAAGCTTGATAATGAAACCGCATTATTTAAGCGCGATGAGAGTGGATTAATTAATTTTCAAACTAGAGTGTGTGTGCCTAATGAAGGAGATCAGAGAAAGAATTATGACTGAAGCACATGCAACGCCGTATTCTGTTCACCCAGGGGGTGATAGGATGTATGAGGATTTGTAAGTATCATTTTGGTGGTCTGTGATGAAAAAGCAAATTGCAGATTTCGTGGCCCGATGTTTGATATGCCAGAAAGTGAAGAGTGAACATCAGAGACCTCAGGGGAAACTACAACCTTTAGAAGTACCTGAGTGGAAATGGAGTTCGATTTCTATAGATTTTATAGCTGGTTTACCAAGGTCACAAAAGGGCAATAATATGATTTGGGTGAGTATTGATAAAAGAAGCAACTGGCTGATGCGTATATACATCATGTACTACGACTCCATGGTGTCCCAAATGACATCGTGTCGGATAGAGATGCTAGGTTTGTTTCTATATTTTGGGGGAAAGGTACAGAAAGCCTTGGGAAATCAGCTCAAGATGAGCATTGCATTTCACCCTGTAGATGCCTCATTTCTACACCTTCCGCCAATCACCCAGTGATGATTGAGCCGCATGTTTGGTACACGGAATGATTTATGACAATCCGTAAGTTTATCATCAAGTGATAGCTCAAATACTTGTGTCTACCCCTTAGTCGTCATCTATGCGTCCCTGGCTGAGTGGAGTCACTTGCGGGAGTGGCTTCACGCCATTAATTCGCCTTCTGTGGAACCCGCCACAGAAGGGATGTGCACATTAATGAACATGGGTTTATCGCTCGATGGAGATTAGCGGGGCTTAGGTGGGAACGGCTGCGGTCCCCCACTGGCGGTGTGGAGTGTCTGTTGCGATGGGTACTCTGGCAGGGCTACACACTTTAGTGTGTAGTCAGTTGTGTGGAGATTTGAGATGGAGACTGGGGTTTGTTGAGCTGTTTGTGCTGTTTGTGATATTGTTCCTTTATGGTATTTGTTTTTGTGTAATTAGTACTGATCCCGTTTAAATGTTTTAAAAACTGTGGTGATCCATTCGGGGGTGGTGAGCAGTTATTGAGCAGGTTTGGTTGATGCGCATGGGATAGCTGGGTTGAGTCATCACGAGCTGTTTTAGAAGTTTTCCGCTGTGTCGAACGTTGTTCTTTAGCTAGTTGGTTTAACATTTGAGAACAGTTGTATTTTCTTTTAACAGTTTTGGAGTTTAGTTGTATCACTTAAACTTTGTAATCATTTAAGTACGTTTCGCTATTGTCCATTTGATTATCATTGCCTCGGGTAACCGAGATGGTGGCGTTCTCATACCTTTAGTGGTCCTGGTATGGCACTTGGAGTATGGGGGTGTCACAACAGCAGCTGCTGCGCCCCTTCTCCAGCTCGTTTCTGCCTATTTTCAGATTTTTCCGTGATTTGTTTCCAAAGTTTGAGTCATTCTATAACTCTTCACATTTTTTAGTATAAATAAAGACCTTCGTTCCACAAATTTTTCATGCGAGTGTCCGCCCTTCTCTTCTCCCTTTGCATTCTAAGACCGTGCTCTAAGCTTTCGACGCCTACATGCTTGATCAATCGACCACGTAAGCTCAGATCATTTTGAGTTCCAGTCACGTTGCATGACCGACCAATTTGACCACAAATCTCATAGTCTTTAATCAACTCCAACCACCTTCTTTGTCTCATATTAAGCTCTTTTTGTGTGAATAAATACTTCAAACTTTTATGGTCAGAGAAACCTTAAAGGGGACACCGAACAAGTAATGTCTCCAAATTTTTAGTGCAAAGACTATAGCCGCCAATTCTAAGTCATGAGTAGGATAATTTTCTTCATAAGGTTTCAACTGTCTAGAAGCATAGGCAATTACTCTTCTATTCTTCATAAGCACATAACCTAACCCATTTTTAGAGGCATCCGTATATACTTCATATTCCTCATTACCATCTGATAAAGCTAGCACTGGAGCAGTAGTTAACTTTTCCTTAAGAGTCTAAAAAGCTTCCTCACACTTATCATCCCATTGAAACTTTTTTGCTTTCTTCATGAGTGTAGTCATAGGTCTAGCTATTTTAGAAAAGTCTTTACCAAATCTTCTATAATAACCAGCTAAACCTAAAAAGCTACGAATTTCTTTTACGGATTTTGGTCTAGGCCACTCCTTCACAGCCTTAATTTTAGCAGGATCCACTGAAACTCCATTTTTAGATATGATATGACCCAGAAAAGCCACTTGATCGAGCCAAAACTCGCACTTAGAAAATTTAGCATACGCCCGTTTTTCCCTCAAAATGCCCAAAATAATACGTACTCCTCTTTCTTGGAGTAAATTAAAATGTCATCAATGAATACACGACAAATTTATCTAGATAAGGCCTAAAAGTTTTGTTCATGAGATCCATAAAGACGGCGGGTGCATTAGTTAACCCAAAGGGCATCACGGTAAACTCATAGTGCCCGTATCTAGTGGAAAACGCATTTTTAGGTACATTTTCAGGCGCTATTTTCAATTGATGGTATCCAGATCGCAAGTCAATTTTAGAGAAAACAGAAGCACCCTTCAACTGATCAAATAAGCCATCAATCCTGGGTAAGGGATACATATTCTTAATGGTAACTTGATTCAACTCCTGATAGTCAATGCATAGCCTTAAGGTTCCATCTTTCTTTTTCACAAATAGCACAGGAGCACCCCAAGGCGAAACACTAGGCCTAATATACCCTTTCTCTATAAGCTCATCTAATTGTTTCTTAAGTTCTTTCATTTCCAAGGGCGCCATTCTATATGGTGATTTAGCAATTGGACCCGTTCCTGACACCAAATCTATCTTAAATTCAACTTTCCTATCTGGGGGCATTCTGGGTATGTCCGCAGGAAAAACATCAACAAACTCACTCACCACATGTACAGCACTTAAGTCAGGATATTCGACCCTCAAATCTCTTATATGACATAAAATCAGTTCACCTCCCCTCGATATATGTTTTGGTCATCTTCATAGCAGAAATAAGCTTCACTCTAGGACTCTTAACACGACCTTTATGAAAGGATTCTATAACCCTCTAATTAAACTCCTTTAATTTTAGATCTAAATATCTCATAAAATTAGATGTAGATCTTATGCATGCATAACATAATAAAATAGAAAAGTAAGAACAAGGTTCCTTACTATGATGAAAACGGGTTTAAGGGCACAAGTAAGAACTCCTTTCTTAACTTGTTCTTGAGCTCAAAGTAAATGGATGATCCCCTTAGTCCCAATAGTGTGAGAACCTCCTTTCAATTGCACCAAGACAACCCCTTAATTATAATTAATATATTAACTAGATATATAATTAGAGACCTTAAAATTAATCTTATTATTATTTCTATTACTACCTTTAGTAATCTAAATATAAGATTTTTGAACAATATTTTTCTAAAACGTAATTTTAGAGAGATAAAGAGAGAAGTAAGAAGTGAATAATCTAAGAATGAATCACTTTGAATAAGAACAATTCTTATCAAATAAAGAGGGGGAAAACCGATGGGTAGGGGGTGGTCTAAGGACCCAATGCATGCCCTTCAACTTTTAGAATTGTTCTTATCAAAAGAACTAGGGTGTAGATTAGGTTAAGAAGTTAATCATTATGTTTTCCACAATATAAAATAATTAACCATCTCACCCCATTTACCTTCTAAAAACCGGTTCCTTTATGTAATATGGAGTCCATTTTATTTTTGTCAATTGTCAATTTGTCATATAATGTGTAACATGTTATTAATAATATTAATGCATATTTAACAATTAAATATCATTACATATATTTAGTCAATTATATATAACCATTGACTAGTAATTCATGATTACAAGTATATAAAATGGTTCATGTTAATATAATCTACAACAGATTGTAATTATAATTAATCGATCATTCTTAATTTAATTGTTTCATAAACAAAGTTTTAGTAATATATAACATTTTATTTACTAAAACGAATCTCATTTAATCGAATTACAATAAAATTCATATTCTCACTCACATATGTAAATTGTTCAATTTTAAGGAATTAATTAATCTGTATCAATATACAATTAATTAATTTGGCTATTAAGGGAATCGTCCTTTAGGTGTGACCTTAAGGGATCAACTGATCACCACCGTCAAACGAAAGTAATGTCAACCTCTAGTCAGCCAATCATTACCGATTAATGTTGATCAGTTGACGTATAAAAATGAATCATCCCTTGTGTATTCTTATCATGAGTTTTAATAATGTGATCGCACTATTGTTGAGGACACATACTCCAACAATCTCCCACTTGTCCGAGACAAGTGTGCATCACCAATTCTCTTGTCCTATTACAATCTCCCACTCAATGCAAGGTGTCTTGCAGGTCGTTCTTGCAAGTGATCATATCAAGAGTGGTTTCCTCGATTTGGAGAGTAACTGTCTGAACGAAATTATCTACCGTAGATACCTTCCGAGCGTGGCCACGC
The DNA here is from genome assembly GCF_048544455.1 of Silene latifolia. Lineage (NCBI taxonomy): Eukaryota > Viridiplantae > Streptophyta > Magnoliopsida > Caryophyllales > Caryophyllaceae > Silene > Silene latifolia. The sequence continues at coordinate 136,427,997 of NC_133537.1, read as the reverse complement.
ATTTTCAGTTCACTACTCCTCGAGTGGCCCTGAGATTTTTAAATAACCTTGACAAGGGGGTGGACAATTCATATCGCACTATTCCCTTTGTCTAGCCACAGCTCATCATGACCCAAAAGATGCCCATTTGACCTCATTTACGAAAGTCGTAGAGCATAATTTAAAGTCACTCAGAAATTGTGCCAACTTGGGCGAACAGTCTCTAGTCAAAGAATTGACTCAAAAGAATACTATAGTAGCTCTCGCCACGACCAGGCTATGCGAATTACCAGAACTCTATAAGCGGTCACTGCCCGATAGAGTGTCTCATAAAGTCTGCCTATGTGATCGACTAGTCATCTCTTATGACTCTATGGCACTTGAACTTGCCATCAATCGACTCACACTCTAGTCACTAGGAGACGTCACCTTATATATGTGACTAGGGGTGAATACTATGTTAATCTAGTTCACTTTACTAAGGTTCAATATTGTCTCGACAACCTATTTGGAAAACAAAGTATTATAAGAAAAGAGTTGAGTAAAACTCAAACGATGAGTGAATTATCACATATGTAAAATTGATACCATATCAATTACTACATAATCTATAATCCATACTTAATATTGTATATAACTATACATCTCAACTCAATTGAAATGGCATGAATTATCATATTTAGCCTATGAAAAGGCTTTGGTTAGCAAGTTTTAGCAACACCTTGCACTTTCCTAACCTTACTATATACTTTTTCCCTTTGTTATGTATAATCTTTATTATAAAACCCTTGAGTACGTGTCTAGATCCAATCTAGACATAGGCTCTCTTGCCTTAGGATAGCTCTCAATGTCCTCACAGCGAGTAGGAATAGGACTTTCGGTTATTGGAACGAACTACCATAGTTCCTCCAATTCAGAAAACCGAATCCTAATATCATCCCTTCCATCTTGCATATCTTATTATTGCAAGTGTATTCAATTTATGTTGTATATATCTCATTGTTCAACTTCCTAGGACATTTCTAGCAGATATCCTCCTTTAAAATTATAGCCTAGATGGTTCTCCAATCATCCTTATGTGTTTAGAATATGTTTTTGTGTAACTCCTTGCACATAAGACCATCTCATTTCTAAATGCTTAACTTCATATCCTTAGTACTTCCTGAATACTAACTAATGAACTATGTGGCTATATAGAGACTTCTCTTAAAGATTCGATTTATAACATCTCGTTATACTCCAAGTATACGAGGTTTAAGAATGGTAAGACATCTTATCGCAATGAATTAATCTCGCAGCGGAAGCATGTGGATTCAAATTCTTCATGTTCAATACTTTTGAACTCGTTAAAATTCTTATTAACATAAGAATATTAACTTTATGCTAATATCCTCTTAGATCTATCTTTATAGGTCTGGATACCTTAGAGATGTATTATTCTTCTCCTAAATCTTTCATCATTCATAATGATCAATATGTCGCTTACATATAAGACTAGTGACACCACATTACTCCCACTAAACTCCATGTATAAACAAAACTAATCGACAACTCGAGAAAGATTTATCACATGATCAAAACATACAATTCAACTCCTTCTATATTAACTTCTACTTAAGATTTCTTCTTAAGTTTGTATCCTACCTTAGGATAGTTGCGATTTACAAAACTCACGCAAGATGATTTTAAAATCCAACTATATCAAATCATATCCGAATACAATGAAGTGTTGTTGTTGCGTGCAAAACCCTTTGCCACCAACCAACCAAGCTAAATAAACATTTTCATGTTTATGCTTATTTCGGACTCTTGTGGAGTTGAGACTAGATAAAGCATTTTAAGAAGTTACAGGTTTATTACTTTCAAAAGGTAACATGACTCCTGTCCATTTTAGGTTTCGAAGAAATAATTACTGATTTTGACCAAGAAAGAACATCTTCCTACGTCTTATTCTCAGTTTGTGGCTCTTGAACATTTTCTCCCACTCTGTCTTTAAGAAATAATCCTCTTTTCACAAAAGACAGCGTCACGAGCCACAAACCTGTTGTTCTCGTGATAGTTGGGTTACAAAGCCATATGCTTTCTTCCGAAACAAGCTACAACTTAGGTACCATGCCTAATCATATCATATATGAATTGTACTTAATTGCTTTAACTATATTTTGTTTTAGTGGAATAAATAAATACTAGACAAATTGTGATAGAAACTACTTCCAACTTTATAGTAAAGATTCAATCATATCGTAATGAAAGTGAACTTGTGATACTATGTCACTCTCTTTTGGTGCAGATAAAAGTCATCACTTTATTGTTCCCCATTTTAACAAAGTACTAATACTTTGGTTTTTATACTTCATAAGAAGAATTCACTGAACTTATTCAAAGAATTTCTCTTCTTACCTCATTAAGCGGATACCAAGTATCTACCTAGTTTGTTGATAGAAGAGATGAATAAGTAATAACCTTTTCGGATTGAAATTATATTCGACCATACACATTGAACTGTAATTTGGCAAATAACTTATTCTATTTGCTATACTTTTCAAAAAAAGTAACGAAACATCTTTCTTTGAATACAAGATACGCACATTTCATGAGATTCACAATCGAATGGTGTGGGATACTAGTCAAAACTAGTTTTAATGCGATTTTCAATCGAGAAATGAGAAATAATTTGGGGTCACCAACTCGAGTCTTGTATATATATGACATTTTATTTCTAGTTTGAATATAGTTACCTGATTTGTATGGTCTCACCATAAATTTAATCGTGGTATGTTAGGGCACAACGCTTGTTTTAATTGCATAATTGAGAAACCCTTTGCGTTTTATACAAAAACTTGAATTATATTCTTATTTAGAGTTGATGTACATTATAACAATTATTGTGGTACATTTCTAAATACAAAACTAAAATGAGTACGCTACAACATTCATATGTTCATGGATAAAATGGCAACTACCCTAATTCCATTCATGCAAATTTCTGAACTTATTCTTTCTAGTCGTCATATGATTATTCAATGTTAGGATTGTAAGGATTTACAAAACCCTCGCATTGTGTTATGAACACATCCTCCTCTAAATTCCCATTTAGAAAGGTGGTTTTGACATCCTTTTGCCATATTTCATAATCATGAAATGTGGCAATTTCTAACATGATTCACAAATTTGTACCAAATACTCATCATGTGGTAATTGGCAAGAATGCAATGTCAATGTCATAGATATTCAGGAAGGAATATGTTGGAGTCACACGACCAACTTCCTAGATCTTTACTTATTTGGGGTTTGTATCTATTTAAGTGTCTAACACCTTCTCTTTCGAACCTAGTTCTATCCGTAACGATTAAGATAGGTACTTACTTCTTATTGCTTCCACTCACTTTAAGAATTTCTACTTGATGAAGACTTATCTTCATATAAATTCCTAGTTAATCCTTCACAAGGATGAACTCTATTGTGGTATTTAGTCAATCAAAATTTCTGACAAATCAATTTACCAATTTAACATTGTCATGTTCTTAACAACTTAAGTGCTTGACGACAAGTGTTTAGCTTGAGCAATAAGACTTTTGAACCATAGATGCATAGATGATATTATCAAAACATTTTTTAACTAATCATTACCTCTAGTCATATTTCTTCACAAGAAATCATACATAGGCATGTTAGGAATTTTAAGATGCTAATCTTATATGACATAGGGCAACTCCTATCGAGTTCTATGGAATAGAACGATTCCTATGAAACTAGTCCATGCCCTATTTAAACGGTTCATTTAAGGATTTATAAAGAGATTATACTTGTCATTAGTAATAGTGGTTTAGCGGAGACTCGTGTTATAATCGAATGATATCGTATATGAGTAGGAGCGATGATAAAGAACAATATAAAACAACGAAATAATGGGAAAAGAAACATTCATCGTTAAAATATGAAAACATTTTAGCATGTTTTTGCATTTATATAATGACCTCCACCCAATTATATAAATGATTCCGAGATCCAAATCCATATTAACTCGGGCACGGGGAAACTAATACATCCCTCATTAATATAACTCGGTAGGTTAACTCTTTAACCGATTCAACAATTAGAACTCTCGGTCGATGAAATTACGTTAAGTTCATCTTCTAGCCCCGAAACATAAGACTAGTCTTCATGTCCCGTTGAGTCCAACCAAATTTCGCGTGTAATAACTTGTTATTACCCCATTTACCCAATGAAAAATGAAAGTACCCCGAGAAACCGAATCTACCCCAAATGTCAAAGGGATTCATGGGTCCTACTATTTGGGAAGGCTAATCTCAATTTTAAATATGTGAGAGGTCTTGTCGATTTATTATCTATCACTTTTATGTGAACTATATTAGTGAACTAATGATCATTATAATCGACACGGACGAAAAAACGATGTGCAAATATAAAAATGCATGTGATGTTAATGGCGATTTGGCAATGCATGCAAATATATAAAGCAAGCAACTAAAGTAAAATAAATTTCCTAGTATGGCATTTCCTAAAATATAAAATCTTATATTCTATTACAAATTCAAAAACCAACTCCTTTGATCCCTTGAATCTTCACGTGACATGCTTCCCAAGGATAGACACCGTCTCGATCGAAATTCCTTTCCGAATGGCACCGTCTTTTAGAAACTCCGGAATTACAAATAATTAAATAATAAAATGTACATTGTACTTCCTATTATACATTTGTAAAATAAAATCTAATAAAACAAAATAAAAGTGATACGAGATCACAATAAATTACAACCAAATCAATATTCTCTTACATTACGGGTAATATCGATTAAACTAAGGCCATACTAAGATAAAATTACATAATTCAAAGTTATATAAAAGAAATATGACATTCATCAATAGAAAAATGCAGCATTATAATATGTATCTAACATGCCAATTTAATGTGCCAAATCGCCCTACTTAAATCTTATATCGTATATAATCCGGTTTTATGGAAATGCGTGATAATAACTTACTAAAATCACAAATCAATACTTAAATCAAATTTAAGCCCAAGTTAATTATCCTAACCTTCTTAGGACTCAAAAATTAGTCTTCACTAAACATTTGACAATAATTCAACTTGGTTTTGTATTATTGCTTATTTAAACTTCTCTTAATTATAACAATTATGAAATGATTCCCAATAAATCATAAAAAATTTGAAAAATTCAAAATCACCTTTTTGTAAATACTGGAATATTATCAAGATTCCAAAAACTCAAAAAAAATTGCCATCTAAATATTAGTAATTTACTACATTAATAAATCGTATAAATCATAACCCTTACCATTTAATTCCAAATTAAACATAAAAATTATGAAAAAATCAAAATCAAAATTTTGAACATTCTTAAAAAATTTCCAGAACCTGGAAATGGCAAAATTTCAATCAAAAATTTTGAATTAATTTTCATGACTAATACAGTTGCCCTTTTATCGATTTTATCACATAAAAATCAATAAACATACCAAATCAATCAAAATTAATCATGCAACTTTATATCTGATGTTCATATCGTATATAAAATTTTAGGGAAAAATTTCATGCCATAAAATTCATTTTAGCTATTTTTGCTAAAAATAGTCACTATTTATATCCTTTTAACCATTAAAATTATAAATCATGCATAATAAATCACATTTATCTCAAATATTACATACAATCTTTAAAATATACATGTGACAACATATTAAAATTTTGTGGCCTTTTATGAAGTTTAACTATTTTTAGTCATTCAACCTCCATTTATAGCATTTTTATCACATAAAAATCATAAATCATGCAATATTAATCACATTAATATAAAATTTTACATACAATAATTAAAATATGCATGTGAGGTCATACTAAAATTTCATGGTCAGAATCGAAGTTTGACTATTTTTAGTTAAAAAATGTCATTTTATTCATTAAAATGCAATTATTTTACTAAAAATTATTAAAATAAGCAATAATCATCCATAAATCATCAAAATGACATAAATATATTTTAGGACCAGAATACATAACATGCAAAATAATTTCGTGGCGTTATCACATAAATCACAAAATTTTTAGTTTTATATGTTATACATTTAACTCGGAAAAACAATAAACCGATTATGCATGCAACAACCATAGCTCTTGATACCACCTTTTTTTTTAATTAGGTAAAAAAATTAGGTTGATCCTCTAGGGTAGGACCAACTTATCTCATCCTTTCGAATAACTTATCTCATCCTTTCGAATAAGGGAGGTAAGTTGAAGCCACCGGCTATCAAACCACCTCGAAAGAGTTGGACATGAATGTCCAATAGTAGCCATGAAGTCAGCAACCTTGTTGGCTTCACGAAAGCAATGTTTAATTATCATTTCATCGAATAAATGAAGGTCTAATTTTACATCCTTGATAATACTAGAAATTTCCCAAGGAATTTGTCAAGTACCTCGAATTGAGTTAATAACACATAAATTATCACCCTCCACAATTAACTTTGAGATTCCTAAGTATTTAGCTGCTAAAATACCTTTTTTTAAAGCCAGAGCTTCCGCAACAAAGATATTATTTGATCCGCACTTTTTTGCTCCCAACAAAACGACTTTACCATTGTGATCTCTTATAGAATATCCTAAAGCAGCTTTATTACCTTCTATTCTTGATCCGTCAAAATTTAGCTTTAGGAAACCATTTCTAGGTTTTTCCCACCAAATTTCTTCCTTACTAGAGTTGTTTCTAGCTGACTCTTCTATCTCGGGATTGTTGAGATCCTTAAATCTAGTCACATTCCAGGTCTTAGTGCTATTATTACATAAAGTAATAAGTTTGCTGATACTTAAATTAACATTATTAAATATAATATCATTTCTATGAAACCATGCATTCCACCAAATAAAAATAATCTTAATGAAATCATCTTTTGGAATTAAATCCTTGAGATAATTAAGTTTCGTTAGAAAACTTTGACTTGTAATAGTATCATACTTTGACAAAAACTCGTTGAAACTAATAATGTTCAGGTCTTGGATGACAGACCCAATCAAAGGACATTCGTAAAAGAAATGATCTTACCACTTGAAAGGAGTCTATAACCCTCTAATTAAAATCCTTTAATTTTAGATCTAAATATCTCATAAAATTAGATGTAGATCTTATGCATGCATAACATAATAAAATAGAAAAGTAAGAACAAGGTTCCTTACTATGATGAAAACGGTTTTAAGGACACAAGTAAGAACTCCTTTCTTAACTTTTTCTTGAGCTCAAAGTAAATGGATGATCCCCTAAGTCCCAATAGTGTGAGAACCTCCTTTCAATTGCACCAAGACAACCCCTTAATTATAATTAATATATTAACTAGATATATAATTGGAGACCTTAAAATTAATTTTATTATTATTTCTATTACTACCTTTAGTAATCTAAATATAAGATTTTTGAACAATATTTTTCTAAAACTTAATTTTAGAGAGATAAAGAGAGAAGTAAGAAGTGAATAATCTAAGAATGAATCACTTTGAATAAGAACAATTCTTATCAAATAAAGAGGGGGAAAACCGGTGGGTAGGGGGGTGGTCTAAGGACCCAATGCATGCCCTTCAACTTTTAGAATTGTTCTTATCAAAAGAACTAGGGTGTAGATTAGGCTAAGAAGCTAACCATTATGTTTTCCACAATATAAAATAATTAACCATCTCACCCCATTTACCTTCTAAAAACGGGTTCCTTTATGTAATATGGAGTCCATTTTATTTTTGTCAATTTGTCATATAATGTGTAACATATAACATGTAACATGTTATTAATAATATTAATGCATATTTAACAATTAAATATTATTACATATATTAATTCAATTATATATAACCATTGACTAGTAATTCATGATTACAAGTATATAAAATGGTTCATGTTAATATAATCTACAACATATTGTAATTATAATTAACCGATCATTCTTAATTTAATTGTTTCATAAACAAAGTTTTAGTAATATATAACATTTTATTTACTAAAACGAATCTCATTTAATCGAATTACAATAAGATTCATATTCTCACTCACATATGTAAATTGTTCAATTTTAAGTAATTAATTAATCTGTATCAATATACAATTAATTAATTTGTCTATTAAGGGAATCGTCCTTTAGGTGTGACCTTAAGGAATCAACTAATCACCACCGTCAAACGACAGTAATGTCAAACTCTAGTCAGTCAATCATTACCGATTAATGTTGATCAGTTGACGTATAAAAATGAATCATCCCTTGTGTATTCTTATCATGAGTTTTAATAATGTGATCGCACTATTATTGAGTACACATACTCCAACACTTTATAGGATACTCTCACATTTTTAGGCCCTCTTAAAGAAACTTTGCTATGCCAACAATCAATATTACCCCTCTGAGCTCCCAACCAGTCCATCCCCAATATGACATCAAAATAGGGTAATGGAAATTCTATTAGGTCTGCCTTAAAATCATGACTACCAATGAGCACAGATATACTCTTATACACGTTTCCACAAATAACTAAGTCCCCAGATGGCATAACAAAATCATAGTTTACAATTTCACTAGGCTTTAGGTTAAGTTTCCCCACAAACTTAGTTGAAACAAACGAATGAGATGCACCACAATCAAACAGAACATGAGCTAAAACAGAGTTCACTAGAAAATTACCCGAAACAATTTCTGCATTTTCAGCTTCTTCTCTATTCATGACATAAAACTTTCCAGTGGGTTTCTTGTTGCCTTGTGCTACATTCACCTGCCTCGCAGGTTTGCTAACAGCTGAAGTAGAATTAGCTTGAGTCGGTGTCGGGTTCTTAAAATTATTAACTGACGCTGAACCAGCATAGTTGTTGTAGTTGTTGTTCTTTGCTTAACCCTGAAACCGATTACTCTGAGCGACACTCGCACTAGCAGATCAGAAGGTACAATACTCGGCTTGCAAGCTTCCTTGCCTCTACATTCAAACTCACGATGTCCCAAAAATCCACACCAGTTACATATAGACCTGGCAAAAGCAACCCGACCCGATTGACCCGACCCGAAAAAGCTGACCCGAGACCCGAAGTGACCCGAACTACATCACCCGAATGTGACCCGAAAACCCGAATTGACCCGACCCGACCCGAACACGACCCGAGCTTCCTTGACCCGTACTGGCCCGACCCGAAAATGACCCGATCCAGAACCACTAAACCCGAAAATGATCCGACAAAATATAACTCTAATTGAACCGAAAAGACTTGAAATGACTATTTCTCTATTATTCATTGACCCGAAAATGACCCGACCCAAAATGACCCGACCCGCTTGACCCGAAACAGACCCGACAACAAACCCGAAATAGACCCGAAACCCGAAAAGACCCGTCCCGACCCGAATTAACCCGAACTCAACGAGAAACCCGAATTGACCCGACCCGAATTGGCCCGACCCGAACCCGACCCGTTGACCCGTTTTGCCAGGTCTAGTTACATATCACCTTTTTCCTGTCACAATCAACACCAGGGTGATCGCCATTACACCGTTTGCAGTAGTAATGACGCTTAGGCTCTTGACTAACTACCTGACTCCTATTTCGCCAATTATTTCCTCCTTCTTTATTTCCAACACCTCCAAAAGATCACGATTTATTACGTAAATTACTATTATTATTGTGACTGAAGTTACCTCTCTTAGCTGGGGTGTCGGATTGACTCCCCTGCAACTCCTTCCTTTTATTATTACCTACAGCTACAATTCCCATTTCAGCTTCCATTTTCTGATTGCTTCTCTCAATATTAACAACTCTTGCATAAATTTCTTTCAAAGTAGTAAAAGTTTCACCAGCAAACCTACCCTTAATCTTCCAACTTAGCTTATCCTCAAATCTAGCTGCTTTAGTACGCTCCGTAGGCACCAACTCCTTAGCAAAGCGACCCAGTTCCACAAATTTAGTATAAAAGTCCTTCACAGACATATCATCAATTTGCTTCAAATCACCCAAATTAGCAAGTTTTTTACTTTTAACATGATCGGGAAAGTACTCATACTCAAGCATCTCCTTAAGGTCATCCCAATCTTTTTCATAAAGTATGGATACTCCCTCGGCATTTCTCCTTCTAACGGGTTTCATAAAGTCCTCTTTAATTGTTTGCCCCCAAATGCCAGTATCTTCCTTAAGGTAATATACGGCTATTCTAGCCTGAAACTCCGCGGGACACCCTACAGCCAAGAAAATTTTCTCCATCTCTCTAACCTAGTTATCTAGCTCATTTGGGTCCCCCTTTCCAGTAAAAGATGGTGGTCTTTTCTTTTGCACCGCTTCGTACATAAGCGTGCAATGTGAGGTGCACCATCTTGTTCATTCTCAGCCCTTTCATTCATACTTTCTACCCTTTCACTTATACTCCTACTAACTGCTGTCATCTGTTGCACACCTTGGAGAATAGCACCATTCTGGGCAACCATTTGTGCCATTATGGCAGCCATATCAACATTGTTCTCAGGTTCTCTTCGAGGAGGCATTGTCAACTATATGAATAAACATTATATTTGTAAGCTCAAGTATGTTGATCTCATAATGAACAGTAACCAATTCCATATTAAAGTAAACCCATCTCCTCTAAATTTTTAGGTATGACAATTTTATTAGTTATCCAATAGGCTCTAACTAAATTAGCAATGACTACTAGGACGGCTCTAAGGCAAATTCTAAATGTAACAAGTAAAACATTAATATGCAATGCACCCATCCTACCCCACACTCTTTTTTTTTTTTAAATATGAAAAGTTTTTTTTTTTTTAAATTGTTTCAAATTTTGTAAAACTTATTTTCTTTTTGGAAAACCAAGGACTCTGATACCAACTGTAACAGCCCTAAATTTTCACGACCAAAGACGATAAACTAGATATGGAAAAATTCACGGCTGTCACTTCACACTTAGCTGAAAATGCCAAGTGCAAGGTAAATACAGAGTCAACCTTTAAAAACAAAGTGTACATCTCAAAACTTCATCAAATAATTAAGACGTTGCAGCGGAAGACTTAAGTCTTACAAAATCTAAAACAATAATTGAAATTCAAATCCGACGGTCTTATAAAAGTATAAATAAATTAAGACGTAGTCTTTATTCAAAATTCTTCCACGCTCGTACTACTCCCCGGATCCAATATGCACCCATGCAGCATCTCAATTGTACCTATCAACTTTACCCAAAAACACAATAGGTACAGGTTCCAGTGGGGGAACGACCCAAAACATAAGGATGTCAGCAAAGCTGAGTTTAAGAAAATAAGAAATATTGACAAATTCACAAACAGTATTATAAATTAACAAAGCTTCGAAACCAAAGTAAAAACAAGAAATATATTCCAAAACCAATTGCTGTAAATCCAATAATATTAACCAAATAACTCAAAATCCATAACTTTTACCACCTGTGTGCCAAGGTCCTACCCTTGACACGGTCTAGAGGCACCACCTGTGCTTTGTTAGACTCATAAAAGTGCGCACCTCTCACATTTGGACAGTCAGTAGGATGAAACCGCCAAGGGAGAAAGTCTAACTACCTAGCGAATGGGGGCCGAACAATCCCCACCCAAATGAAGTCGAGCCAAGAGTTAAATTTTCGGGACGAAATCCCAGGAGCGTCAAACACGACCTTAAACCTTCTAGACCGGGAGAAAACCAAATTTTCCAAAGCGGCCTGAGCCGAAACCATTCCAATGTGTAATATTCAAAATTTAGAAGTACAAGTAGAAATTCATGGGTGTTAAAATATTATAAAAACAGTTTAAACGTAAACCGAACATGCTCTTTACTTAAATTTAAACAGGGTAAAAGTCCTTTACCTCTCAAGGCGATCAATCCAAGCTAGCTTAATCCAAAAATTCTTTTACTTCAAAACCACAAGCTACAGGTATAGAAAATTATCCGGTTACTACTCTATCAAAAAGAAAATAATCCAAACTTATAAAATAGACTCGGTAGTACGTAGGCTCGCTTTACATCTCATCAGGTGATCATAACTTAAACTGATCTCTTAAAGAAACGCTCAATTACCCGAATACATTACCTACCCATTAAACACGATCTATGAATCCAAGCCGATAAAGCCATACACAAAGTTAATAGGTTAGAAATATTGGCCCAAGTGCATAATTTGTAGCTCAGCATAACGAGATCCGTAAAGCATTCTACTCCATCCTAAACTAACAATTTGTGTAATCACAGCCAAAAGCCATCACCCAAACTCATACTCTTATTCATTCGTGTACAAGGACCAAAGCCACTCAACTTCTAATTATTTTTATTTCCAACTAACACATCACCCACAATTAAGCTCCCCATAAGACAATAACACTACACCCTACAAGATGGTATGTGCAATAATAAATAATATGATTGATCAATTTAATAGTAGCTTAAGCCAATGTCCACAGCAACTTAGCAACAATACTGACCCCTTCCGAAACTCCCTATACTGCAGCGAGCACAACCAATAACACAGTACCCCAACACAGTGACACATTTCGGTAATAAACCCAGACAAATCAACTTTAATTCCAACAAATACTCCCCATAACTTGTATAAAATTCCTTATAATATCATTTTAATTCTCATTAAACTTACCAAACCTGAAATAAAAGTATCACAAACACTAACAACACCAAGCCACGACAATCTCGACCTCAATTTAACAAATCGTATAGTATTCTAGAAAGACTATTTACCAAACTGGGCTAAATGATAAAAGATAAAATACTTACAATTTATTCACAACAAAGGACGGTAGAGACGGTTGATCACTGGCGAGTCCAGGTGTGCAAGTACGCAGGTCAGACAAGGAGAAGAAAAAGAAGGGGAAAGAGGCGGAGAGGAGGAGATGAATGTTGGGACTTCTAGATGATTAAATTAGGTTTTGTCCTTTTGTCAAACTCTTAAACCGGGTACAAGGCTTTACTAGAAAGCTTCTCTTTTTTTTGTCCTTTGGGTCGTAATTAAGTCTAAGCCCAACATTAAACTCAGTTTCGCTATAATCTTTCACATCCGAAATAAATTAAAACCCATGACTACAGAGAACTCGGGTAAGTTTATTTCCCAGAACGATCTGAAATTCCAAAACTTCCAATTTAGCATCTCTGTAGTAACTAATTAGAATAAGAAGAATACTAATTTTTTGTAAATAAATTCATAAAATAACGGGGTGTTACATAATATACTAAGAAAATTTAAGGTTTACTAAGATAAGATTAAGGAAACAAAGTGTAAATCGACTTACATATGATGTGGATGAACTATGGAGGAAGGATGGCAAGAACTATTCAAATGTGGAGGCTAGAGTTTTAGAGGATAAGTGTAGGTGGTTGTTGGTGAGTGTTTAGAGAGTTTAGAGAGTGGTAGGATTAGGTTGGGAGTGATTTTAGGTGGGGGAAATTTGAAAAGGATAAGGCCCAAAAGCGACACACCACCAACAAAATCTCGTGTAAAACTGGACTCGACCAGGCACTCGGTCAAGTGTCTGGTCCACTCGATTGAGTGGGACTCCACTCGGTCGAGTGACCAAGTTTCAGAAACTTCCAGCCTCAAACCAAATTCCACCCGGTCCTCCACTCGGCCGAGTGGATGGTCTACTCGGTTAAGTGCGGTATTTATAAATGCGAGGTAGTACAATAGTACACATCACATTTGAAACACATTTGATACACCTCATGATTGATATCATTCGCTAAATTCATCACATTTTCATGCCAACCACATTGCTCATAAAAATCACCACATTACTCACATATCCACATAATCCACATCATGATACTTGACCTTTTATAAGCATACATACATTCACTTTATACATACATACAAACACGCATACTCACAACGATCCCCTCGACACACCCTATAGTGACCGGCTTGAAGTTGTAAGGGCCATAGTGCGGTCTTAGGACGTCTCTTATACCTTTGCGGTAGCTCCAAACAATTCCTACCTGGGTTCATTTTATTTAGACGCTCTATGTTCATTTTGTTCATTGGTTTTAAGTTCTAAAATCGTCGATCTCATACTACTTTGTAACACCCCAATACACCAAGGTGCCTTACTAAGGACCACCTTAGCATATCGAGGTGCTATCATCTCGGTTGCCCGAGGTAAAGTGTATCAAATGGACCATAATAGAACGTTTATTAAAAGTACAAACTGTTTAACCAAACTGAAGTTGAATACCAAACCAAAACTGTTTACAATTCCGAAAAGAAACCAAAAGAAAAGTTAATGTTTAAGACAACAACAGAAGCTAACTAAAGAACATGTGATGACTCTGCCCTGTCCATATCCCGCGAGCTACATCCACATCCAATACCTGCTAAACCAACTGCTCACCATCCTCGAATAGATCACCACAGTTTTGAAAACAATAACGGGGTCAGTCAACTGCATATTCAAAATAAGAAATCACAATACACAATCCAATCCAAATTGTACATCCTCCAAACTCCAATAGTAACCAGTAACCGACTACAACCGACTACACACCGAGGTGTGTAGCCCTGCCAGGTTACCCATCGCAACGGGTAACCTCGCCGCCAGTGGGGCCGTAGCCGTACCACCTAAGCCCTGCTCATCGCAACGAGCGAACCCAGCTCATTAATGTGCACATCCCCTTGTGACGGGAGCCACAAGGGGCGAACATGGGGTTGGAACCATCTCCCGAAAATGGTCCCACAACAACAACCGATCACAGTACAATCTCAATCACAATGATAACAATACCAACAATCAATCACAATCACATCTTATAATCAATTATACAACCGACTAAGTAGGGAAACCCTACCTTTTCGCAATCCGTTACACTACAACCAATCATACAAATGCACAACGAGTACCACATCGTCACCTACAATAATGCGAATCAAACAATACTAATCACAATCAACACAATCAATCACTACCCGCAATCCAACCCAAATTAGGGTTTGCATCATCTCTAAATAATAACCATAAACTGAAATAAGAAATATTAGAGACTTACCCACGCTATTGACACGGAAACGAGATGCAAGAACCCATAATTAATCAATCTAGGCTTAGGAGATGATGAAGATGATTAGAGAAGAATGAAACGTCGTTTAGGTTTGTGAAAAATGATTTTAAAAACTGATTACACGATATTTATACTTCTCTAATCACCTTAACCAAAACCGCATAAAATAACGTAACTGAACCGGATACTCGATTGAGTACCTGACATACTCGACCGAGTACGCTATACTCGACCGAGTACCAACAAGCTCGGTCGAATGCTAACACTCTAGAAGCCAAACTCCAATCACCCGATAACCCACTCGATCGAGTATCTCCCACTCGACCGAGTTCCATATACTCAGAGACATGTGGTATTACCGTGTGTATAAAATGAGAGGGGGAAAATGGAAAAAGAAGAAAATTTGTGTAGCATTTAGTAAAAAGATGTGCGGGAAATAACATGTCCCTTAAATAAAATCAAATGTAGGATATCAGGAATCTCCAGTAGAATAAATAAATTTCTCTTGTGAATTTTGCCTAACTTTAGTTATAAAAAAATACTTTTCATATAATAACAGTACAACGTTGTAGATAATTTTTCTTGGTTTATTACTGACGTTTTTTTAAACAATTTGTATTTAGTTATTAAGAGAATTAGGAAACTTAAGAGAAACAAAAAACGGATATCTAGTTTACTGGGTGTAACCGTGTAAGTTTAGTGAAGTAGGAAAAAGAAAAGTGGGCAAATTATATCCTACACCCTGGAGTAGGGAGTAGGATACTCTTATAGAAGTTATAGGAAAATAAAATTAAAAGAAAAAAAATAACTACCCACTATATTTTTCAATAATGCCTTTTTTTTTTTTTATATTTTCCAAATTCCTGGCTACAACAACTTTAAAATCATATCAAATTTATCAATTGCATAATTTTCAACAATTTGTGGTCTAATTTTTCAAGTTTATAATTCAAAATCATCAAACTAAATCACCATATTCACTAAAGTGAAAGTGACTATAATAGTGTCATATGATGAATATCACATCACATATGTCATATTCATCAAATTACTCTTATCGTATTCACCAAACCCATACTGAATATGATAGTGTGATATAGTGAATATCACTACGTAATACATATTCATCAAATTACATTATTATATTTACTAAACTTAAAGTGAATATAATAGTGTAATATGGTGAATATCATACTACATACCACATATTCGTCAAATTACACAATCATATTTACTAAAATTGAAAGTGAATATAATAGTTACATATGGTGAATACCACACTAGACAAAATATATTCATCAAACAATACCATATTCACTAAATTAAAAGTGAATATGATAGTAGGATATGATAATATCACACTTGAAATCAAACATCTAACGACAAAGTTGATATAATTTAAACACTTACCTGATAAGTTTGAAAATAATCAATCAAAACATAAATCGAAGATTACAAAACTAACAATTAAAAATGAAAATTTATGCATAATATTTTTGGTAAATATGGAAGATTTTAGGTTTTGAAATAGGAAAAAGATAGGTTTATGGTAATTGATAAACTAACTACTTATAGTGGGTGGTTTTATCTTTTATTTTTTATTTTTTAAATAGTGGGTGTAGGGAGTACCCTACACATGAGTGTAGGGTATAAAAATTGAAAAGGATGGTGAATTAGATGGGAATGTGACCCATATAATTAACGCGAGGGTATTGAAACAAAAAAAGTGTCACGAGATTTTTATTTGATAACAATATGCCTTTGTGGACATGCAACCCGTGCGCACATCCGCGTTACACGGTCATATAGAGTGTGTATAATCGGATTGTTTTAGCTTGGTCGGTTCCTTCTCAATGAAGGTCTCCAAACGAGCAAATTGTGATTGATGGAGTGCCACCAAGCAATTATGGAGTGCTTGAACGTTGTTCGAATCAACTTTATATCTTGGTCAAACCTGTCCTGATTAATCTGTTTTCCTCATTATCCGATATTATCGGATCCGTTACAATAGTGACATACGTGTATATTTGCAATAGGTCTTGCTTGTGACGGTCACAAGCTTGTGACCTCTCACAAACCTAAACCTGGCAAACGGGTCTACAGGGTCGGGTCTGTAAACTTCGAGTCTGGTCGGGGTTGGGTCAATTCAGGTTAGGTCAAATTCGAGTCTTGAGTTCGGGTATAAGGTCGGGTTCGGGTCAGGCTATTCGAATCGAGTCATTCAGATTGAGTCAATTTTACCAGGTCTACGTGAAAAAACCTCCTATCACTTACTTCTCAATTGCAATTTGTGAGAGATCATTGGCTTATGACGAAAAATGTCTCAAGAATTTGTGGTATATTTGAGGGCTTTACCAGTTACCACTATCACTCCTCTTACTTTTCAAATTTCAAACTATAAAACGCTTGTCCTTTTAAGACCTTAAAACTATCCTCCTTTCAACGGTCGAATTTCCTTCATCATCTCCATTCTTTCTCTTCACTATCTTCCGCACATTTCTTTCATTTTGTTGTACAAGGTTAGTATCCTCTATTCCTAATTGTAATTATCGTTTCTCATTTTCTTCACTATTCTAGGGTTATTTTGACTGATTTTGAGTTTAAATTGAGCTGAATCAGTTCACTGGAAACCCTAATCACACTTTCCTTACTCATCTTTTGGATTAATTACTCTATTTATCATGATTGGGTTTTAATTTTAAGAAGAATTGATATCTGATTTCAATTTCTTCATACTCAACAGCAATAGTGGTGATCGGTGAATTAGGGTTTTTACTTGGATTTTCATCCCTTAGATGCTTGTTTTATTTTACTTGGATTTTCATCCCTTAGATACTTGTTTCATTTTCACTGTTCACTCATTTATTATAATCTAGGGCATTTTTGGAAGAAAATCTTGTTTTCAATTCGGTTACAAATATGCAGAGATTCCCTGCATTGTTGTCATTCCTTACAATATTCAGATTGCTTTGCGACAATTACAACTCCGTCCGTCTCGGTCATTTGTTTATCTTTGGTTTTGGCACAAAGACCAAGGAAAAAAGAGGGGGTCAATTATTAGATGACAAGTGGATCAAATGGAGTGTGGAGGATCAAATTGTCCATCAAAGGCATTCCTAAAATAGAAATGTAAACAATTGACCGAGACACCCAAAATGGAATAGGTAAACAAATGACCGGGACGGATATCAACCAGCTTAACTGTGTTAAAACATGTCACTTAGTTGTGGTACCGCTCCACTACGGTAGAGAACTTGGTTACATAAACTTCTATTGTTCTGTACTTCTGTAAAAGTAATCAGCTGATTGAAACAGACATGCTAAATCCAAACTTCTGATTTATTTTTTCTTTTGTATTAATGTTGTTTCAGGCTACAACTCTGGGTTTTCAGAATATGGGAAGCACACCGAATGAGCTGCTTCTACAAGCCGAAACAACCTGTGGGTCTCTTTTATATGAACTTCAGGTATAGAATGAATCCCTAGCATTGAACTAATAATTAAGCTTTTTCTGGGTTAGTCATTTGCAGATTGATTTTGTTCCATATGTTTGTGGTTGGTATGTAGAAAATATGGGATGAGGTGGGCGAGAATGAAACATCGCGGGATAAAATGTTGCTTGAGCTTGAACAGGAGTGTCTCCAAGTTTACAGGAGAAAAGTTGATCAGGCAAACCGTTCAAGGGCTCAGCTACGTCAGGCTATTGCTGATTCTGAGGCCGAACTTGCAGCCATTTGTTCTGCTATGGGAGAGCTACCAGTACATATTAGACAGGTAAGTAGTTCATAACAGGCGCCATTATTGTTATTGGTGAATGTTCTTTTTCTTTTTTTTTTTTCTATATACCCTGGCTGGTGTAGTTGCTCAGTAGTCAGTACGTAATTAGTGATAATTTTTTTTCCCAATTGTTGTTTTGTGGCTAGATTTATAGATATTTTCCAGAACTGATGTATGTGAATGATATTCGCTATGAATACGTCCTTACCAATTCGCGATTCGCTCTTATAGAATGTGTGTTATATGTATTTTCAGTAAGAAACATGATCGAATTCGCTTTTAACAATTCGCGATTCGTAGGGTACCGAGCGAATTCGGTAACCATGCATGCAATTGTATCTATTACAAGGGAATAATGCAATTGAACTAAATATGGCAGACTGAACCAAATGCCAGAAGTTTAAATGACGAGCTCAGTACCATTCTTCCAGAGCTAGAAGAGATGCGGAAAAGAAAAGCAGACAGGAAAAATCAGTTCATGGACATAATTGGACAAGTTCAGAAGGTATCAACAGAAATTTTTGGATCAGCCGGACAAAATAGCATACCCACAGCTGTGGATGAAAATGACTTGTCTCTCAGAAGGTTTGAAGAATTGCAAAGACAGCTTCAGTCCTTGCAAAAGGAAAAGGTTATCTCAATCTCGTAGAACCTTCTTGGAATTAAGACTTTTGGGTGTCCTTATTTCCTTTACCATAGAGTTGACCACACTGTTTTATTTGTCCCATCTTTCACTTGCAGAGTGACCGCTTGAAGCAGGTAATGGAGCACTTAAGTGTTTTAAGCTCATTGTGCTCTGTCCTTGGGTTGGATTTCAATGAAACGGTCAGAGACCTTCATCCTAGCTTAGCTGACAACAGTGGTGAAACATTAAGCATAAGTACCGAAACACTTAAGCTGATGGAATCTGCCATAACTCGATTGCGAGAGCATAAACTTCAAAGGATGCAGCGGGTATATTACACCAGACACGCTCTTCGTTTAATTTCTTGTTTTTAGTTTTGCCCATTTACCCATTTGATCTTTTTTTGATATATGATAAAATTCTGCAGCTCCAAGATCTTGCGACAATGCTGGTGGAGCTATGGAGTCTCATGGATACACCTATTGAGGAGCAACAAACATTTCAAAATGTCACGTGCAAAATTGCTGCATTAGAAGATGAGATTACTGACCCAGACATGCTCTCTTCCGATTTCATAAAACATGTGAGCTGCAGCCCTTCGCGTCTTCTGATCTTACCATATCTTGTACTACAATTGTACTTCAGTGTATATCTTTATTGTTTGGGAGTTCGTGACCCCCAGATTTTTCATCAATTTGTATTTCCATCGACCTCTTATTATTTCCTTAATTGTGTGCAAAAACAAACCACGGAGTTTATTCATGGACGGAATAAGTAAGAGAAATGTAACTTTTTTTTGTGCAGGTTGAGACAGAAGTCTTTAGGTTGGAAGAGTTGAAATCTAGCAAGATGAAAGAATTAGTCCTGAAGAAGAGGGCAGAACTAGAGGAACTTTGTCGGAAGACACATTTACTTCCTGAAGGAGATGGTGAACTACAAAGTCTTGTGGCAGCAATTGAAACTGGTATCTTGCTCACAACCTTGCATGTTCATGGAGCTTGTTTACTTTGCCTTTTTTCCCCGGCGTGCTGAACTATTGCAATACAGGAGCTTTGGACCCTGGACCTGTTCTTGAGCAAATTGAAATGGAAGTTGCCAAGGTTAAAGAGGAAGCATATAGCCGGAAAGAAATACTGGAAAAAGTTGAGAAGTGGTTATCGGCTCGTGAGGAGGAGGAGTGGCTAGAAGAATATAACATGGTTGCTTGCTTAATCTTATCCTCGTACACATGATTATATATTATTTCATTGTGCTGAAAATCCAGTTGCTGCGTACTGTAGGATGAAAACAGGTACAATGCTGGCAGAGGGGCACATCTAATCCTCAAACGTGCCGAAAAAGCTCGAACATTAGCTAACAAGCTTCCTGGTAAATACCACAACTTTTTGTTGTGTACTAATACAAACAGTAGAGTCGTCTTTTTTAGCCATCTCACTGTTCACTACTGAGAAATGTAATAAAATAAAATAAGCTGTCTGCTAGACGAACATTTGTAAATTGCAACTATTCTATTTGATGTTGCTGACTCTGAAGAGAATCGTACTCAGTATTAGTTTTTTTGGCAGATTTGCAAGTTACTAGTATTATTACCATAGGGGTTGACATTAGTATATGCAATGCTGTATAGGAATGGTGGAGGCACTAGCTACAAAAGCTCTTAACTGGGAGAATGAAAGAGGGGAGCTATTTATGTATGATGGGGTAAATATATGTCTCTCTGTACAAAAAAAGTTTCTTTCAGTTTCTTCTTGTATCCTCTCACCTTGCCATTGTCTGACTCTAAAACTGCCTGGATGTATTGATTAGTCTCATTTACTTACGATGCTCGAGGATTACATGATAGTAAGGCAAGAGAAGGAGCAGGAAAAGAAAAGGCAGCGGGTATGATTTCCATTATTCTGTTGTCATTATTACCATCAAAACTCGAAAGGGGTTAAAAAACTATTTACTTCCTGTCAAGAAGGATGACATTATGATTTTAATTTCTGTATTCAGGAACAGAAGAAGCTTCAAGGGCAGTTAATTACTGAGCAAGAGGCAATTTTTGGCTCAAAGCCAAGCCCACTAAAGGGTGGCAAGAAAGCTTCTAGATTGTCTATGGGAGGAGTAAACAATAGAAGGCTCTCTGTTGGTGGAGGTAATGTGATGCAAACTCCAAGGCCGGTTTCATCTCAGTCTTCAAGAGCAACTCCAAATTCACGTCCTGTGAAGAAGGATGACAACCCTGGAACCAAAACAACTGGTTAGTTCCTATAATCTTATCTTAATCCGACCCTGAAACTCGACACTCGGACATGAGTATGACCGTGGACACTTCATGTTAAGCCAAAACACCTGGAATCTCATAAAAAGTAGCCCAGTAGGAGACTTGGACACATGCCGATGTAGGATACTCTGAAACAAGCATGAATAACACAGCTTATGTATGCATAAAAAAGTAGTTTGTCTTTAGCAGATTAAAGGTGTTTTCACGTGAATTAATAGTTTCGGGTGCTAAACATTGCTTTCTATCTATAGCAAGGAGGGCATTGGATGTCGCCAATCTCCCAACAAGAAACTACACATTCAATGGTCGTGAATCCGAGCCTGCTTCTGTACGAAGACCTTTCTCACCTGTTTCCTCCACAACATCATCAAGAGCAAATGGAGACTTCTATGACGATCAGAACATATTAAAAAACGAGCCAAATCATAAAACCTCCTTCAAAATTGAAACCTCACAGAAACCAGTCACTGCGAGTAATACGGTTCCTACAACTCCCCTGAAGTTGATCCATACTTTGGATGAAGAAAACCGGACTCCAAATGTTAATTCGAACCCTGTGCCCTCGACTCCTTTTACAGTCTCAGCTCCTATGCAAACAACAATGACACCGGCTGCTCTATCGGTCTATGGAGGTAGTTCGGTGGAAGAAAGGACCGACGAGATTGAATACTCGTTCGAGGAAAGGAGAGCTGGCTTTGTGCTACCCAGTACTCATCCGAAGAGAGCTATACTAGTATGAGATCTAAAGAAGAGTCACCTGTATATCTCTCTAGAAGTATACTTATAGACGATTTCTAAGTCAAAATTTATTGGCTGCTTCATGTTCCTCCCTTTTGTATAATATTTCTGCTGATTTGTTTGTTACTTGAATCTTCGGCTGTATGATAATGATAAATTGTGAAACTCATCTCGCTTAAGAGCTGTTTCTGCTATTTTTCAACTTTGCAACCTTCCGTTTATGTGGAATTGTAACGTCACCACATTTCAAAAAGCACAAATAGGCTTGTTTTTTTACGACCGATTTCAAAAACATATTCCACGTAAAATTAGAGCAGTTATGGTATTTTAAGAAGTTTTCATTAAATTTACAATATACCAGTATTTTTAAAAAACGAAGTACACTACGTAAAATTCAATAAAATAGGAAGGTACCACGTAGAAGAACCCTAAGGAAATTTTTCTGGATTACATCATACATTCATACCCAAGTCAGAAGGGTGTGAACCTTGAACTATTATAAGGTTAAATGTCTCATTTTAAATGGCATGATTTGTAGAGAGCAGTACCTAGTATACAAAAACTATCTGAATGTCTCAATAAATACAATATGAAGTCTTCATTGACTGAACTGGTCAAATAGAGATACTGTTAGGAATGCCACGACCAGTAACACCAGGGCCAGATGTTGGGAGAAGCAGCTCATAAGCAGGGACGCCTGCACCGGTCCTGTTCCTGAGTTTCAAATTCTTATTTCTTTGATGTATGATCTCTTCCGCCTCCTTTAATCGGGATGAGAATCTCTCAAACATGCCTTTAACTTCCTCGTCATCAATCCAATGACTAAAGAGACTAAACTCTTGCCCTAAATACTCCTCATCCACCGAATGAGTGGACAAAGTGTCTTGAACCGCCATTACTTTGGTAGCTTGAAGTTGGGAAGGCATGGATGAGAGAAACGTGGCTTGAGGGTTCAAAAGGAACTTCTGAAAGTCAGGTTCGTTTTCTTGAGGAATGAGTTTCCTCATTATAGTTGGGCGGTTTGGGACGTACCCTCCAAAAGGGTACTGCCCAAAGTTTATGGCTGCATGTTGGCCTGAACCAACCCAAATCATAGTGGTTAGTATTTGTGTTAAGTCCTCCTTGGTCTTGAGTTCCGGCCACCAAGGCTCATTTTTTTTATCGGCATGACCTTTGTTCTTGATCTCCTTCCACCACTCTTGCAGTTCAACATCCCCGACAATGGCATTGGCGTCAGGATAGAAGTGCCCGACATAGGATCCAACCCAATCTTTGGTTGCAGACCATATAAGAAGACCATCAGCAGCATAAGGGTAGTCTTCAATCACAAGTTTAATTCCAAAGGGTTCAGTAGAATCTTCTTCTGCCATTCCTCTGGAAAACCAAACATGCATAAGTTAACAGGTCAGTTGGTTCGGGTGCAGACAGGATTAGTTTGGGTATTTCATGCACTTCAGGTCAGGTCTGGTCATTTTGGGTATCTTATACACTATATCTATATGGGTCATTTGATAAACAATAAGACAGATATAGAAAGCAGTTCCTGTTCCAAAAGAGTGCTCCTTTTTACAGTTACAAGAACCCTTCTAGCTTATATAAAGTTTCTAATGATAGCTTAAGGTTAATTGATTTTACCTTCTTAGTAAATCAGCCGGCAATGCTTCCATATCAAACCTCCACATGCTCTTGTAAGCAGCAGAGCTAATGTCCATGGAATATTTTCCAGGTGTAAAACACGCCTCAATGATACCACCTCCGTTAATTAAGCTCTGTCTAGCAAGGGCATTAATTTCCAGGGTGTACCTCATATGAGGGTGTAGAAGCTTGTAAACGGGATGCATTTGGCTAAGTTGTCTATGAGTAGCAATTATATACGATTCAATGCTAGCATGTGTCCTCAACCTGAAAACCACAAATAACTTAAAGATTGAGTAACCTACTTACTTAAGAGAGGCACAACAAAACAAAATTAGAGACTGTCTGATCACAAGTTGTGGTCGAACCTTGTCGAGTTTCAAGATGGAAATTGCAAGGTTTTATAAAGGCTTAAATAGGAGGGTGTAGATACCCAGTATCTGCACCTTCCAAAAACCACCCGATGATGATCGGACTATAACGTGTTTTTGATATGCGTGCGTGGATTGGCTATACATGAGACGGTTTAATGCGAAAAATGATTTCAAAAGTTTTCTAACTTCATTTGCATTAAAATAACACTATTTAGAGTTAAAACCGTCTTCGGACCCAAAACCGACTCAGAAACCCGCAACTCGAGTCAACCTGAGTCAACCCAAATCCCGAATGTCAAAAATAATGTCATGAATGTTTTCATCATGTCATTTCCATTAAAATGACCCTAATTAGAGTCAAAACCGACACCGAGCCAAAAACCGACTCAAAATTCAAATCCCGACTCACACGGGTCAAACCCGAGTCAAGCACACAAAACACCTACCTCAAGTAACACCAAAATCATCTTATTAGATACCCATATTGTTACACGACATCCTATATGAATACCACATATCAAACCAATCAAACAATGGATGGAGAATTGGCCACGTCCAAATTAAAAAGGATAGGGCACCCCATTGCATAGCAGGCTTGCTCGCGCCTCAATGGGGTGTCTCCTTAGCCTAAAAGCAAAATCGACCGACCTACCATCCCACATTTCTCTATAAATACCCACCATCACACACTACAACATTCACGCGAGAGTCCGCTCCCTCACATCTCCCTTAAACTTCTATACTCGACTTCCTAAGTCAACAAATCGACACGTGTTTACGATCTACCGATCGTAAACACAAGCCTTACACATTTTGTTTGGTACCGTCGCCGTGCATTCGACCGACCCATTTGACCAACTCAATTCATCAATCAACATGTTTTAATTAACATATTTTCAACTCATTTTCAAAACAAAATCCATTTTTAAGGCACTCTTTTTAAACTTCTTGATCGTGAGTAATCGCTACGAGAAAACTTGTCTCTAAAGTCGTCTACGTCGCAAAATATCAATACACGTAAGTTTGAGGGTGTAAACAACTCACTTTATTTCATGTATTTACTGTTTTTATGAGTCTATAAGCATGAACAATGCATAACACGATTCAAATATAGGTTAGACGAGCCAAAACAGAGTTTTGGCCTGAGACAGGAGCTCCTTGCTATCCAGGGAGGCTCGCGCCTCTTGTGGGTGTCTGGTCAGACACTCATCCATGTTTGAGTTCGTCTTTCCTTCAACACTTTCTTTTATTTTTACTTCTTTTCTTTTACGGTTTTTACCATTTCAAATCATTTTTATGACAAATATTTTGACCATTACAAAAATCATCCTTGGTTCTTTATATCATGACGGTTTATTCCGTGACTCGATGATATTGTTGGTTAATTACATTTTAATGGGTATTTTAACACCCTTTTCTTTATTTACCATTTTTCTCTTTAATTTACACTTGTAAACATATTAGTCATAATCCATAATCATCATTGGTTCTTTATACCATGTCGGTTTAATCCGAGTACGATGACAAACTTGACTAATTACAAAGAAATGAACTTAACATATTTAGTTCAAATCAAACATTTTACATTTCTATTTGTAAACTATGCTTTTCAAACATGCAAGTCCGACAACGAATATTACTAACATAATAGTAATTATTCCGAGTCATGCAAACAATACATGCAAATCATTAATCACAAAAAAACGGTTTTAAACAACCTTTTTAACAACCAGGAGACGCCCCTTGGTTCGCCCCATGGCTCGCGCCCCAAGAGGCCCTCTGCTTTCATATTTCAAAACCTGGGCAGAGCCCCTTACCTCGCCAATAGGCTCGCGCCTTTCTGCCTCGTTTTTAGCACTTGTCTAGGACGATCCCGATTACGATTAATCCGAATACATGACGGATCAGATTGACAAGCTTACGTTTTTACACTTTGTCATTTGACACCCTTTTTCAATAAATGGATCGTGTTAAGCATCATAACCCGAATTTGGTAAATGGATGTTTAATTTCCGTTCTCACATGCAAATCAACCATAAATCCAACTTGACATCTTATGCTTGATATTTGGATTAACAAACCGACTTAGAAAGCTCACATGTTAGGTTAACACTTTTGGATGTGCATTCATGCATTTACACCGTTTTATCAACTCTTGCACTTAAACAACCACGATCGATCAGTAGAGGCCGCTAACGCGGGCGGGATTGGGTGTCCGATTAAAGGGCTTCCCAATATGTACCCTCACCCCTTACTCAGAACCTTTGGATAGTGGACGGCCTTATCCAAGGCGCACGAGAGTCATTTTAGGCATAGAATGCTAAAAGGGGGACGATTCCTTATCTTTAGTACCTATGTCAAACACCGCTTTTTGCCTTGGTTGACCTAGGTATAAAGTGGATTCGAACGGGTTCCAAGCATCCCACAAATGCTTGGTGGCGACTCCGAACATCTCTAATCGTTTCGAGACCTTTGCCGAGATGAAACCGACCGATCTAAAGCGATCCGGTCGAAAGCATTTACGCCGCCGAGCGTGGCTTTCAAAAGACCGCGGCATGTCCACAGTTTGGCTGGGCGTGCAGGTGGCCCGTGACCGCAGATCGGTAGGTGGCCCCCAAATCCACAGACCGAGATGTGGCCCATGTCCACAGAGGGTTTTAAATTTTCTTTTGATGCATTATGAAAGACAGATTAAAGTCCTACAAAACAATTAAAGGCACACCAAAACTAACCAGTGATTTACTAATTGATGCACACCAGCATCGACAGCACACACATGGCCTTTGGCTAACTTCCAGATCCAATGACTTGTAGCGTCGTTTCCAGGAGTATAGGCACGCTTGAAAGGAGGGGAAGATGGGGTTGGCGGAAGTGAAAGCTCAATGACAATGGGCTGTAGAGTCCCATCCTTTGTGTAGAAAAAGATGGTTCTTGAAGCATATGTTTTCCTTCCTTCTAACTCGTTGATTTTGTTGACAAACGGCATGAATAGATCATGATAATCAATTATAAACAATTTCTTGTTTTTGAGGGCCTGCATAAACAGCATCACACTTGAAGGATCAGTGATTTCATTGCTAATGTAGAGTGACAATTATATACCAACCTTTCCCTAGCGCCTCAAAAGCCTACGACAGCTCTATTTCCCCTATGTTGAAAATACAGAGAGACTGTTTCAGAAGACCCGTAAATAATTATTTTTGAAAATACAGAAGAAGTACACATCAGAATCAGACTATCAGAGTTTCCCAATTGGGTTACACTCCTCCAGTTAGTTACCAACTTATTTTCAGGCTCGTGACTAACACATGAAACTGCAGTCTCAAAGACAAGAGAAACGCTCCCTATTAATTGAGGACTTCGAGCAATTAACATTTCAAGGAGAAAGTTGGTACCTCCTCAACAGTCATTCCATTCATTTCTTGCTCAATTACTTCCTTGGTGATTGCAGATTCTGGGGAGCCGTAAACAGCTGGATCCAGTTTGCTTGTTATTGGGAATTCCTGTCACACCAAATTCAGGTTACAGGAACAACAATCAAGTCTCACCAAAAGTGTGTGTATCAAAGGATGTGTTCAAAGCTACCTTAAGGAGCTCAATATTCACAGGATTTACTCCTGCTAAAGCCTGACGTGCAAATTCTGTATCCCGCAACCATGAAAATCTGTCCCCTGCAAACATAATGGTGCATCAGAGTCACAGGGGCACAACACAGTGTGTAGCATGCACAACGACAGTAATCCATTTCCTCAACAGCTCCCATCTTTGGCAAGCTAGTGGTCTGATGTAGGCCTACTGAAAGTGATCTGACCCAAAATGAAACAAAGCCAATAATAGCCATCATCCTGAAATGGCCCAATTAACCCGACCAAAAACGACAAAATATCAGTGCACCCAAACTGAACACGTAATGATCTGACCGAAACCCAACACGAATTATCCGTTTGTTAGGTCTAGTCGGATATACATAGTATTACCCTTGTGTTTGTTGAGAAAACAGATAGACGGTTTCCAAATAACCCACAATTGAAAATACAACGAAAATTGGATTGACTGACTATGAGAAACACAGAAAGTTTATTGAGCCAAATTGCTTTATTATTCCAAAGACAAAATGTAAGTGAAACTTTGGCTTCATCCAAAGTGGAATAGCTTGTCGCGGTTTCTAAATCAGAGTACAGTAGGCAGGAACAAAGAGTGTAAGACATACCTCTAATAACAGCAGGGATTTCATACTTCAGCAACTTATCTTTGATACTAAGCAATTGCTTTGTAAATTTTCCCACATAGTATTTAGCCTTGTCAGCATGTTCATCTTTGATGGTGAAACCATCATTATATAGCTTGTCGAATTCTGAAAAGCATCCGAAGGGTAAATCTGAACTGGATAAAGTAGCATTGATCTGGGGTACCAAGTTGTGCAAAACACCTCTCAGTCTTCCAGCTGAAAACGTAGCCTGCTTCATTTCTTCGAATGTTTCGTCTCGGGGAACATATACTGGCTTAGGTTTCTCTATTCTGCTTTCACATTCTGGATCTGTATAGCTTAACCATAACGAAAAACAATCACAAAGCATTCCCATCAGATGAACCTCAAATGAAACATATCCGAACTGCATAAGCAATCCTTAAAATTATCCATTCCGAAACTTTTGGACATTTAGGTGACCAATTAGTTCTGCGAGACGGCCTTGTATATAACATAAGTCCTACTTGAATGCATTAAAATCTGCATGCATATACCCATTGGGGTGTGCTTTTTCACATACGGATTTTACTTTTTCACATACGTTTTTTACAAATTTACCCTTGTCATTTTTTCTCACCCTAATCCAATTGATTTTATTTCTCCTTTCTCTCATCTAGTCATCTCCCTTCACCATCAATGGTGTCCACCAACACAACCTCCGTTCAACACCTCTTGCTCCGTTAGACTAGTCACCGGCGACGTCGCTCCGGCCGACCTCGACTGCCCTTCTCTGGCTACCCTAGTCAGCCTTCTAATAGAGAAGAAAAGTCGACAGCAAGTAACACAGGTTAATTACCGGAAACATTTGTAGATTTATGCATAAAGTTTACGACAACAATACCATTGTTAAACACACTAGAGTAATAAAGTTTAAACTTCATAGGCGGGATGACACTGTTAGTGGAATGTTAATTCTTTTCATTTCATTTACTGCTACTTTACTTCTCTTTATTAATAGCAGTATTGTGAATCATTTCCAGAAGGTTGGTTGTACGACCATCCCTTCACCATAAATGGCTTGCATTTTAGGTTTGTAATTACCAAAGGCACATTCATCTTCTCAGGTCTGTATCATAGCAGAGATCCAAGAATTTTGTAGTCGTACAACTAAACATCAATTGATAAAGAAGAAAATATTAATTTTACTAAATGATAAACCCTAATTGGAGAATTAATTTGATAGATTCGATTTTAGGGAAAAAGTATATGTAAGAGTTAATTTGATTAGGTTTTGAAGAAAGGGTATGTTATGGAATTATGAAAAAAAATGTAGGTGAAAGAGTAAAATTCGTATGTGAAAAAGTAATTCCGATACCCATTAAGCCACTAATAACTGAAATCAAGAAATAACTAGGTTTGTTTCATGATATCCTTAAGCTAAAAGTGTAGCTTTTGGTCCATCTGATAAAATGAATAAATTTCATGCAAGAATAGTTTTATTATAAAGGACTTGTAAGAATACTTACGGAAAGAATCATGTATAAGAGAACAGAAACTGTACCGCTTTTCATTGGTGGTCTTCCAGAGCGACAACGTCTAGGATAAGGAAATTCAGAGCCCGAAAGAACTGGCCTAGCGAGGTCTGCATCTTTATCAGGATTACCCAAGTCATTATATGGAGCATAATCATAAACCCTCTCGTGTAGCTTTCTTTCTCCCTTTCCATTCCCCCGAATACTGAGCAAGTCCTCCCTCCGCAAATCTTTGATTCCCGGTGGTGTTTCTGACGGTAAGTATGCCTTGAAAGAAGAAAGAAAAATCTCAGATACATTCTCACATAGTGACATAGGTACTGAATTGTATTTGACATTTTTTCTATATCAGCCACAAAATGGGAAAAAGTAAGACATGAGACTATCAAATATCAATGGGAAGGATTATTTCACAAATATTATGTGTGGGAATTTACAAGTTGTACAAGGTACTTACCTTATTTCTGAAGATAATTCTACTTTCAGGATTATCATTACGCGAATGAATCCAAGAGTTTGCCGGGAAAAATACAGGTCCGCCCTGAAATCCTTGTAAAACAATCTCTACCAAGTAGAACTCTTTATTGTGACAATTTGTAATGAGTATAGCGCTTGGATTTCCAAAGTCAGACGGAACAGTAAAATCGGCAACATATTCATCAATGTGTAAATGCTCTGATGAAGACGAATTGGTTGGCCAGTCTTTTACATAAGCCTCAACTGTCGTCTTCCCTGAATTGGTCTCTGCCATATCACATTAACTCATTTTTAACCTAATGCAATGAAAAAATTGAAGTGTATATATATATATATATATATATATATATATATATATATATATATATATATATATATAAGGGTGAATTTTGGCATAATCTTTTTTACGTACCCTAGAGCTCACTTTGCTAAAGAACAAAACACATCAATCATGTATGTATTCAGTATGCAGTGCATATTCAAAGTGAAGATCCTTAAGCATATAATTATGCCGTAAATGTTGTTGTCACATCACTAACATTCTGAATGGAAAAGATAAGTTCAGTTATGAACTTGTTAAATGGACCAATGTAGTAAGTTTATCATCAATCAACAATTGATTGATGATAAACAAAATAACCGGGACACAGAGGAAGTATTAAAAAAAAAAAAAAAAAACCATTTGAAATTTTTTACCAGGGTTGATGTGGTCACTAACAAGCTTGAGGTAAATGGCTTGACCGAAAGTAATCATGTAATTAAACCACTGATCTTCAAGTTTATCAACTAATCTTTCCTTAATCTTTTTCTTAATTGTAACAATAGCCCTCACTTGTAATGAAGAACCCAACAAAGACCCATCATTTTTAGAGTCATTCTTAACCTCATCAGTAAATGAGCCAACTGATGTTCTGCCAGTGCCACCACTGTTGATCACTGCCTTTACTTTCAACCCGTTTGAGATAATCCTAATACTTTTTCGGGTCTTAGCGTATCTGCCGGAGACGGAATCTCCGGTGAATCTCGGGTGTGGTATTAATGACTTGATTGTTGGACTTAATT
This sequence comes from Silene latifolia, assembly GCF_048544455.1. Taxonomy (NCBI): domain Eukaryota; kingdom Viridiplantae; phylum Streptophyta; class Magnoliopsida; order Caryophyllales; family Caryophyllaceae; genus Silene; species Silene latifolia. Next base: position 136,396,294 of record NC_133537.1, on the reverse strand, counting down.
TTGTTGTCAGCATTTTTTGAGTGTGTAATAAACAAAGAAGATAGAAATTAAAGATAAAAATGTGGACACAAATGTAATGGGTTTTTCTTCCACATATACATATAAGAGGATGAATGAATGTCTCGTCTCTAGTTAGGTAATACTCCCTCCCATCCAAACCAAAGGTTACATTTGACTTTATTACGCTGACATCGAGCGCGTTTTAACGTGAATATCTTTGAATTCTGCATTATTAAAAATTACGAAAACTTATATTCTTATAGCATTCATGACGATGAATCAAACAAGATCTCGCATGACTATATTTTCTCTTATACATTACTAATAATACCAAAGATTCTCTACAATTATGAATAGTGTCAAAAAGTCAAATGTAACCTTTGGTTTGGATGAGAGGGAGTATATACTATATATATATATATATATAGAGTAGGCAATGGGCCGTGCTGGGCCGGCCGCCTTCCCCCAAAATTGGCCCGGCCCAGACACGGATATTGAGCTCCTCGGGCCGTGCCGTGCCAGGCCCACTAATCCAAACCTATGCCGCGGCCCGCTCAAACACGACCATTTTCGTGCTCGGGTAGTGCCTGGCCCATGGCTTTTCGTCTCCCTTGTCAGTAAGTGACCCATGTGCTTTAATATTTTTTTTTTAAAAAACAAAATGTTATATAATTGATATATTTTTAGTACTTTTTGTTTAATAAATAATGATTAATGGTTTAAATATATATTTTATTAAATATTAATGTACTTTTTGTTTAATAAATAATGATCAACGGGTCATTCTTCGTATCGGGCCGTGCCAAGCCCGTCGTGCCTTGTCCGTCTTAGGGCTCCACCGTGTCACTGGCCGTCTGCCTAGGCACGGATTTTTGAAGAAAATCGTGCCGGAGCCCGTCTCAAGCCCAGTCGTGCCGTGCCGTGCTTCCTCGATTTTCTCACCGGGCCGTGCCGTGCCGCCCACCGGCCCGCGGCCCTTTATGCCAACTCTCTCTCTCTTTATGCCGTGCCGTGAGAGAGAGAGAGAGAGAGAGAGAGAGAGAGAGAGAGAGAGAGAAGGGTTCTAGTAAGGCCTTCATATATATTGAGTCCCTAAGTCCTTATAAGGGCTCTTGGATGAAGGAAATGGAGGATGAGATTACATCTCAAAGAAAGGTCATAAATCTTCTTCCCTAATCTCCCTCCCTAATCTTGTATAACTCTTTCTAATCTTGTATAACTCCTTCCCCATTCTAATCTCCCTACTCACTCATTATCCATTTCATTCATTCACCCTCTTCAATCATTCACTCCCCCTCTCCTCATTCATTCTCTCCCAACAACAAAAAAACCCAAAAAATAAAAAACAAAAACCAAACAAATACTCATTTGTGTTGGGAAATGTGTCCTCAACAATAGTGCGATCACATGATTTAAATATCATTACTAAATCTCATTACAAGAATACGGAAGGGATGATACATTACATATATAGTCAACTGGTCCACACATATCAGTAATGATTGGCTGGCTAGAGTTTGACATTACTTAATCGTCGACGGTGGTGATCGATTGATCCCTCGAGGTCACACCTAAAGGACGATTCCCTTAATTGAAAAGGTTAATTAATTGTATCACCGTCTGATTAATTAATTCCTTAAAAATGAACAAATTATTATCATAAGAGAGAAAATGACATCTTATTCTAATGTGATTAAATAAGATTTTATTTAGTAATTTAAAAAGTTATATTACTAAAATTAATCGGTGTTTGCGAAACACGCGAGATGAGAATGATAAGTTAGTTATAATTACAAGATATTGTGAATTATACTAACTAGTAATTAAATGACCATTTTATGGGAAAGTAATTTTATATTACTAGTCAATTTGTTAAATATGATTTATTTAATTTGTAAATGATATTTAATTTGTTAAATATGCATTTTAAATTAAAACATGACATAAAATATGTCACATGTCACATGACATACAATTGTACAATTGACAAAAATAAAATGGACTCCATATTACACTACATAAACCGAATTATTGGTGGGCAAGCTTTAGAATTTTGTGTCTTGTTCATTTATCTTATTCATTTTGTTTATGCACACTGAATGACAAGTGACTTGACCATGACAAAACCTTACACCTATTTGTCTTGTGAAGACAAAAAGAAAAATAATTATGGTCTAAAATGTGATATGCCAACCGGTTTTGTGGTGATTAGAGTGAAGATTATTCTCTTAATTTTTACTCATCATTCTTTCTAATATTACATGCAAAAAGTTCATGTATTTTTCCTCTCTTCTCTCTCTTTAATCTTCATCAAAAGGATGAGTTTTTGATTCAAATTTGTTCAATAGATTACTAAAATTATTAATGTAATATATGAGTATTAGTAATCAATTTTAAGGTAAACCACAATATAAATATCTAGTACATATTAGTTTGTGGGTTTAAGGGATAGTCTTGGGTGCCACTAATTGGAGGGCTTCTATTTTGAGGTCATGTATGTTCATCCAATATTGGAAAGCTCAAGAACTAACAAGAAGGAGATCTTTTTGGTGCCCATTTGACCGAAATTCATATGGTGAGAAAATGATTTCTTCACTTATTTATTTTAGTTTGCATGCATAAGATTTGTAATTAATTTTAAGACTAAATTAATTTGAAACATATATGAATATGTTAAATAATGAGATATAGATTTCTTTCAATCGGTATCAAGAGCACAAGGTTGTTTGCATGCAAATCGGTTATTGTTTTTCCGAGTTATATGATTAACAAACAAAACTTATAAATTTGTGTTTATTATGAAATATCACGAAATTTATTATGCATGTTAAAGTTTCTGGTCCTAAAATGTTTTAGGATATTTTGGTTTAATTTATGGATTTTATTGTTCATTTTATATAATATTGGCATTAAAATGTGATTTTTATGATAAAAATGTCATTTTTGGACGAAAATTAGCTAAACTTCGAATTTTTCAGTGGTTTTTGGATATGTTTTCACATATATTATTTTTAGATAATCTGGAAATTTTCAGTTTTTTTTTGAGTTTTTATGCTCGAAATATGGATTTTTCATGTTAAAAATCGAATTTAAATGAAAAATAGGTTAATATGAGAAATATTTCGAATCTGGTCATAGAAATTTAGTATGTTGTCACATGCAATTTTACAAGATGTGTGTAAAATAATAGGCTATAATGAAGTCTTCATGCATGATTTATGGTTTTTTGATGAAAAATAGCATAAATAGTGACTTAATTAGTGAAAAATTGCTAAAACATACTTCATGACTAAGGAAAAACGTCACATGTTGCATTTTATTATCTTTTTCGGATTTAAAATTGAAAAGTTGATGAATATAATTTTTCTCATGTTTTTATGATTTTTATTGATAAATACGATAAACCGCAACATAGTTTTTCCGATAATTTTACGAAATTTTAACCTAAGTTTTTGAACATTATGAGTGTCATGGTATTTTTCCAGAATGTTCATAAGTTTAAATTTCAAATTTTGAATTTATTTGGAATTTTTGTGATTTATTTGGAGTTCATAGCATTTTTTTATAATTTTGAGTCTATTAATGAACAATTTTAAGTAATATAAGTTAATTATAGTCAAATAGTTAGTGGAGACTAATTTTGAGTCCTAAGAGGTTAGGGTAATTAACTTGTGCATAAATATGAATTTATGTAATTATCGTGATTTTAAAAGGTTGAATCACGCAAACAATAAAACCGATAAATATACGATATTGGCTCCTTAAAGGCGATTTAGCATATAATTGGGCATGTTCATACATATTATAATGCTGCATTTTATTTATGATTGTCATAATTTTTATTTTATGTAATTTTGAATTATGTAATTTTACTTAGTATGGCCTTAGTTTTTAATTGGTATTACCCGAAATGTATGGGAATATCGATTCGGTTGTAATTTATTGTGATCTCGTATCACCGTTTTGTAATTTAATAGATTTATTTTATTTTAATTACAAATGTATAATAGGAAATTATGTAATTTGTTATGTAATTTTATTATTCCGGAGTTCCTTGAAGACGGTGTCACTCAAGGAAGACGATACATAAAGACGGTGTTACCTCGAGATGCGTGCCAAAACTGAAGTTCTAGGGACCAATGGAGTTGGTTTCCGAATATGTAATAGTTAATTAGATTTTCTATTTTAGGAAGGCCATACTAGGATTTAATTTATGCTTTGCATTTTATTTATATGTCGCATGCATCGCTAAATCGCCATAACTAAAACATGCATCATCTTTTAATCGAGTATATCGACCGTGTCAATTATAATTATCGTAGTTCACCGCTTTAATTCACTTAAAACGTGATAGATAATAAATTGACATGACCTCTCGCTAAAACAATCAATTGAGACATAGCCTTACCAAAGAGTAGAAACCATGAAAACCTATTTCGTGAGGGAGTGCACTCGGCCACACGGGGGTACAAACCTTGTTACGTAGGGGAAGTGAGTGATAAATGTCTATCCACCGAATTCATGTTGATGAGGGTTTTATCGGCCACACCGTGACCAAATTAATGTGGGTTTGGATCATGGACACATTTATTCGAAATTTGGATTGAACTCAACAAAAGTTTTTCGATAAGGGTTTTATCGGCCACACCGTGCCCTTGTTGAATGTGTTTTGGGCTAAAGATAAATGTTAATGTAATATTATCGACCAAGAGTTCTAAAAGTAGAATCGATTAAAGCGTTAATCCACCGAGTTATATTGATAAGGGTTTTATCGGCCACACCGTGCCCAAGTTAATATGAATTTGGATCTTGGAATCATTTATCATAGTTGGGTAGAGGTCACTATGTAAATGCTATACTTGTTTACAAGTATTATTATAACGATAAATGTGTTAGTTTTTTTCCACTATTCCGTTATCATATTGTTCTATTTCTTTACCACAATTCATATACGATATCATTTCGATTTTTGATTCAAATCTCCATTAAAACATCGTAACTAAAGACAAATATGAATTTTCTTCTAAAACCTCAAATGAACCATTGCTAAGGATCTCTTGTAAAGAGTATAGATAAAAGTTATTCATTATCAAACAGGTTTTTGATTCTTGACTAACACATCTACTTACAATGGATTGTTATTCATATACTTAATTGAATTAAGTACCTTGAAGCGATAAATTAATTTGGTAATTAGTTTTGTCAAGAATTCGTAATTGACCAAAATAACGCAACCACTTCAATGAAAGTTTTAAGATTAAAACGAACAAATGAAGAGTAATCTTTATGAATTCAATTTTGCTTCTCAAAGCAAAGACTCATTGAAATGAGTGGGAGCATTCTCTTAAACCGTTAAGATGGGATGAGGTTCAAAGAAGTAAAAATAGAATGGAATTGATACAAGGTAATGTTAAAGGTAAAGTTGTTGAGAATGACGATACTAAACTTATCAATCCCGACCAATAAAGTTTCCATTGTCTTAAATGTTGGACACGAGAAAGGAAACTACCCCAAATTATTGAAAAATCAACAAGTTAGTTGTGGGACATCTAATTGGACCTTCTTCTTTAAATGTTTATTTGATTGACATAAATTTTGCTAGAACTACTTCGTCAATATTAGAAACCAGTGGTGGTTTTCATCATTGTACTTGATACATAGGATGATTAGAATATGAGGAACTAGCAACAATGATGTTGAGAGATAGAGTCATTGTGTATTCAATCTAGTTTTTGAGTTTAAAGTTGTACTTAATTGTGACGATTAAGTGCACAAACTCTAAATAAGAATATAAACTTGTTAAGATACAAAAGGGTTTCACTTTTGTGACCCTACACACCACGATTTGATGTATGGCTAGCCCATTATCAAGGTGAGTATATTCTAAACCATACTAGAATAATATATATGTCATGTAGATGATGCAAGACTCAAATTGGTAACCCAAGATTAAACCTTAAATTCTGGATTGATAAACGCAAAGAGTTATCGAGTACTCTTGAAACCATTAGATTGTTAATGGTATATGCGTATCTTGTATTCAAAGCAAGATATCTCGTGCTTTTTGGTTGAAAAGGAGATCAAGGTTGTAAATCATTGATCCAAAATAGGTTGATCATTTTCTTTTACCAACGATTTAGGTTGACACTAATGTGTTCACTTAATAAGGTAAATAGAGAAATCTTTGAAGAAGTTCAAAAGTGTTCAAAGAATCACGATTTAGTCGTGATGGGATTATCAAAGTGAAGACTTTGATATAAACCAAAGGAAATGTGATTTATAATCACAAGTTAATCTCTCTAAACACGCATTATGGAATAATGTGTGGTTGGATAAGAAATCAAACGCTATTCGATATGGTTTGAACTTCAATCAAGTTACTTTGAGTTACTTGATTCTTTTGGGGATTTTATCATTTTGTCTAAATTATTTTTCCACTAAATCGAATCATATGAGATATGAAATGGTAAGGGTACCATGTTTGTAAGTTTTCACAAGAAACAAATGCTCATTCTCCCTTTTAATTATCACGAGTACGATGGGTTTGCGGCTCATGAAGCTGTCTTTCTAAAATATAAGTTTATTTCTAGAAGACAGAGTGGGAGAAATTATTCAAGAGCCACAAAGAATGTTATGTCGCAAGAAACTGGTCTTTCTTGGCTACATGAGACGTTTCGTGTAAAACGTTGTTTCTTCAAAACCTAGGAGGTTAAAATTAATAACTTGTTGAAAATGATGAATTCATGCTACTTTTAAGAAAGTAAAGAGCTTATAACTTACAAAAGAAATCATTTGATTCAAGTTGATTACTTCTAGAAAGTAATGAACATATGACTTACATAAGAGTGTTTAAGTCACAACTCAATACAAGGCTTAGAGCCACGAGAATCCGAAATAAAAGGCTTGATTAATGACAAAGGGTTTTGCACTAATAAAGACAGATTTCAAGGTTTGATTGGTTGCAAAGGGTTTTGCACCAGTTGAAATGCTTAAGTCTATTTGGATCTTCTTAGGGACTGTGTTTCATTATTATGAAATTGTAGATACCTCATTTCTGCACCTCTCGCAAACCACCCGGTGATGATTGGGCCGCATGTTTGGTACGCGGAACGATTTGTGACAATTCATAAGTTTATCGTCAAGTGATTGCTCAAATATTAATGTCTACCTCTTAGTTGTCATCTACGTGCCGATACGGTCGTTTTGACAGTAATTAGAGTACATTTGGAGTTCGAGCCTAAAACCGTCTCCATTTTCTGATAATCGTTCAATCTCGAGTCGGAATGTTCTGGAATGTTCCGGATATTTCTATTCCATATTTTATAAATATTTAACAATCTTAATCTTTTGGCAAACAATTTCCCGTAATATTCATATAAAGTATTAAGGAAAACCAAATTATTCCGTCCTACCATAACTCAAACACGGAAATCTTTCTTCCGCAGGAGGAAACCACTTGGGAACAGACGCAGCAGTTGCTGCGCCTCTTCCAAGAGACGCAGTGCTTGCTGCGCCTCTTCCCAGGTCCTATTCTGCGTAGTTTTCGTATCTTTTTCATATCTTTCCGAGATTCACTTCCAAAGAGTCTCCGAAACCTTATTTCCTCTACGTGATTAGTATAAATAGGAGTTTTCGCTCCTCATATTTCTCACGCGAGTGTCCGCCCTTCTCTTCTCCCTTTGCATTCTAGACTTTTGTTCTTACTTTTGGCGCCTACGTGCTTGATCTTTCGACCACGTAAGCTCGGATCCTTCTGAGTACCAGCCTCGTTTGCATGACCGACCAACTTGACCAACTACACATCAATCAAATTAATTAACTTAATCGTTTTCCTCTTACGAGGGCACTTTCTTTGCATTCGCGTCGAGCATCACTATTCGATATCTTAGTCCTTCTCGTTTCGTCAACATGTAAGTCTGAGGGTGTAAATCTCTCTTTTATTTATTGTTAATGGGGCATATTCTGCACCCGCTGACCAAGTCAACACATTGAGCAAGGTCAAAGATATCCACAGCAAGTCAACGGCTTAAACAGCCTAACCGACGCAGCCTGTCGGCCTGCCTCTTGTGCCTCGGCTAGGACACCTTGTCCGCCGGGGCACACATCCGCGAACTCATATCCAAGACCCCTCGGCGGCGAGACAACAGGGCCCGCCGGCCTGCCATGGGCCCCTCGGCCGAGGGTAGCTCAGTCTTTCCACCTGCTAGCCACTTGGCCACTTGGCCACTACGTGACAAACGGTGAAAGTCTATAAATACTCCTCAACTATCATTGAGGAAAGGATCCACAATTTAACCTAAGAATCACTATTCATCTGGTAATATCTTCCTTATCTCTCTACAATACGTACTTTGCCAAGTAACAATCACTTACCTCTCTAAGTTACTGACTTGAGCGTCGGAGTGAGTTCGCTCGGCCCAAAGCCGAGCCCTCAGTTTGTTCATCGTTTCAGGAGACCGCAAGGAGGATTCAACTAAAGACGTCATTCTATAAGCACGGGTGGTAACATATAATCAAGCTGCGGAATTACACCCGAACAATTGGCGCCGTCAGGGGAAGAGATACTAGAAGCTAGTCACATTCATTCCCAAACAAAAAAAAAAAAAAAAAAAAACAAAAACCCACCCAAAAAGCTAAGAAGATGTCAAAACAACAAGAGGTATTCAGAATCGACGAAACCGAGTTCTCGCCAAGATGATACCGTCCACAACTCGGAGTTGCGCACCCTCCACCGCCGGGTAATTCAGCCGAGTACGGGATGCCAATAATACCAGATACGCCACGCCCGCCAACCAGGTCACCATCATGGGACATGTGGTTGATGTAGCGAACCGAAGCTACTCCCGGACCTCATTAGTAGTACGTCGGCTCACACCGTCACACCGACAAGAGCGGCGGAACCCGTCCGGAGACCAGGGGCCCGAACGTGACTCCAAGAGACTTGAATGGAGCACTCGGAAGAAGCGGCCCCGTCCAAGACGCCCGAGGAGCCCAGCGTGCCGCTGGGTAGACCTAAGCTCCTCCCGCACCCGCGGAGGACAAAGCGCCGCGCCCGCCTCGTAGGAGTGAAAGAAGTCCGACTCGTCAGAGTCGGAGAAGAAGCCCGACTTACCATAGTCGGAGGAGAAGCCCCACCCAGTACGAGGAGAGGGGCCGGACTAGGAATGCGAGGAGCCGATCGCCGCGTGTCATTCGACACGTGGTCAGACAGCCCCTCAGTGCCTATGTCCTTGACACCGCCGTGCCAACCAAACTAAAATTGCCGGCGTTCACTTACAAGGGGGATAGCGACCCCACCGACCATGCCGAGGCCTTTGAGTCGTACATGTCGGTGTGGGAACAACCCGATGAAGTCTGGTGCCGAGTCTTCCCAACGACCTTGCATGGGATGGCTCAGAGTTGGTACAAAGGGCTGCCCGACGGCTCGTTATACTGTTACGCCGACCTAAGGGACGCCCTCCTAGCCCAGTACTCTTGCAATAAGAGGAAAGCCGTGGAGACGTCGGACCTCCTAACTATTAGGCAGGAGGGGGCGAGTCTCTACGAAGCTATGTGAAGAGGTTCGATGCCAAGGTTCAGCAAATTCGGGAGATTAATCCCGAGCTGGCGGCCTTCGCGCTGATGAAAGGCCTCCCAAGGGGAGACTTAAAAAACGAGCTCATTAAGTCCGGAGGCCTGGGCTTAGACGCCGCCAGGAAGATGGCCGACCAAGCCATCAAGGTAGAGGACTATCACAAGACCTGGGTAGGCCACAGCGAGGCTGGGCACTCAGAGAAGAAAAGCCACCGGGAAGACAACCCGGATGAAAGACACCGTGACAATAATAGGTCACGATCTGATAAATCGCTGAAAGCGAGCTCGGCGGCGCCGGGGAGTTCGGGAACATACCACCAAAGGCGGTACCGTGATCACACCCCCCCTGGTTGTATCTGCTGCCGAGGTCTTCGCCCTGAGCAAGGGCGAGGGCCAAAAATGGGAAAGGCCTCCCAAGCCGAAGGGAGACGGTGACACGAGCCGATCGTGAGTACCACGGCCACACCGGTCACCTTATCGACAATCGCTATAGCATCTCAAGAATGCCATTGAAGAGCTAATCCGGAAGGGGAGCCTCGACAAGTATGTTGCCAAAGGCCAAAAGACTGAGGCCGGCGGTTCAAATAAGAAATCCGTCTTTGAACGGATAGGAGTGATCCATGTTGTCATCGGGGGCAACGAGAACGGTGGGTCCGCTCATGGGCACAAACGGCACCTGAACGAGCTGTATCAGGCCATCAACTTTGTGCCCAAAACAGCGGTCCCCGCTTCCAACATCCCCGATATGACTATTGGGAAGAAGGACTACGAGGGAGTCATCGCTCCTCACAGCGACCCACTCATAGTCCACTTGGACATCTCCAACCACCTGGTCAAGAGGTGCCTGATTGACACGGGCGCCTACACGAACATCATGTTCAGGGAATGCTTCCTCAACCTTGGCCTGAAAGTCAAGGACCTAAGCCCTTGCACCAGTCCACCATACGCTTCTCCGGGGACTAGTACCCACAGGGTCAATCGATCACGGTGATGTTCGGCGAAGGGATTGCGGCTAAGAATGTCCTAGCTGAGTTCGTGGTCATCGACGGCTCGTCCGCCTACAATGTTCTTATCGGCCGAGTCACTCTGAGCGAGGCCGACGCGGTGATGTCCATACGGGCCCTGACACTGATGTATGTCTCGGACCGGGGGGAAGCGCATAAGCTCGTCTCCAAGGACGAGAAGGACGAGGTGGTCAACACCCAAATATCCGCCAGAGGGTGCAACATGCAGTCCCTCAAAGTGGCAAAGAAGTCAGAGAAGGGGAAAAGCCCATCCTTACAACAGGAGGGCGACCACATGGATGCAACCGACGGCTAACTAGGAAGGTGTGCCTTTAATAAGCCGTTAGAACATTGACGACCTCAGAGAATACCTTGTAAAGTGTCGGAGGTGCCCAAGACAACTGTGGGTACCCTGACACATGTTTATATCTAATGAGGAATCGTCCAAGTTCTCCATCAAAGTGTCCATTTCCCAAATAGTCACTATCAGAAACAGGTACCGGCTCACACTGTCATACCGACAAGAGCAAAGAATCATCATCAAGAAGCGGGCGCCGTCGCAGCCACCCCAAGTAGTAGACGCTACTAGCCACCCCAAGAGGTAGACGCCGCAGCAGTCACTCCAAGTGGTAGACGCCACGGCAGTCATCATCAAGAAGCAGGCGCCGTCGCAGTCACCCCAAGTAGTAGACGCTACGGCGATCACCCCAAGAGGTAGACGCCGCAGAAGCCACTCCAAGTGGTAGACGCCACGGCAGTCGTCATCAAGAAGCAAGCGCCGTCGCAGTTACCCCAAGTAGTAGACGCTACGACAGTCACCCCAAGAGGTAGACGCCGCAGCAGTCACTCCAAGTGGTAGACGCCACGACAGCCAGCATCAACAAACAGACACGTGTCGAGCATGCAACCACGGGATGTCAATCGTCGCGACAGTTGAATGTCAATCAATGCAACAATGACCAAGCGTCTTCAACACGCCCCTTCATATCTCTCTGCCTATTCATCTTCCTCGACAAATTCCTAAGTATCCGTTCTCCGCCGCCACGTAATCAACCAAGCCGAGCACCGACCAGGGGGGCAATCGAAACAACCAAGCACTCTCTACCTTGGTCTCAAATACGTCATTGCCTTTTCCACATCGGACGTCCATTACACATCCATGTGGAGGGGGATATGGTACGGCCTAAGCGAGCCACGCCGAAAGTAGAAGAAGCGGGCGAGAAAATTTTCACTTGCGCGAATATACGCTCGGCAAAGATACATCTGAGCCCATACCACGGCATGACTACGCGGAGGCAAATTGATGGGGCATATTCTGCACCCGCCGACCAAGTCAACACATTGAGCAAGGTCAAAGATATCCACAAAAGAAGTCAACGGCTTAAACAGCCTAACCCAGACGCGCCTGTCGGCTTGCCGCTCTTGTGCCTCGGCTAGGACACCTTGTCCACCGGGGCACACATCCGCGAACTCATATCCAAGACCCCTCGGCGGCGAGACAACAGGGCCCGCCGTCCTGCCATGGGCCCCTCGGCCGAGGGTAGCTCAGTCTTTCCACCTGCTAGCCACTTGGCCACTTGGCCACTACGTGACAAAAGGTGAAAGTCTATAAATACTCCTCAACTATCATTGAAAAAAGGATCCACAATTTAACCTAAGAATCACTATTCATCTGGTAATATCTTCCTTATCTCTCTACAATACGTACTTTGCCAAGTAACAATCACTTACCTCTCTAAGTTACTGACTTGAGCGTCGGAGTGAGTTCGCTCGGCCCAAAGCCGAGCCCTCAGTTTGTTCATCGTTTCAGGAGACCGCAAGGAGGATTCAACTAAAGACGTCATTCTACAAGCACGGGTGGTAACATATAACTGCTCTGGAATTACACCCGGAACAATTGTATTTTACTTATTGTATCACAATTGTAAGGTTTATGTCGAAAATACCTCGTTAAAACCGATTTCTAAACCATGCTTTAAAACCTCTTTTTTACGGATTTCCAGAAGACTAACCGTCGAGAAAGGACGCAAAAATCGCTGCGCCCTCTTGAAGGAGCGCAGCACTCGCGCCTCTTCGTGAGGGTGCCGCAGTTCCTGCTTCCTTTCTTCTTCCTTCGTCCTCTGTAAACTCGTTCGTTGTTTGTTTTTTATTTGTTTGTTCTTTAATTCTTCGTCATAATAGTCTGATATTTCACATGTATATTAATTATCGTTCGTTCACATGTTTAATTCATCATTTAAATCCGACTTAAATCCCTTATAATCTCATATTTGCGGGTTTTCGTCATTAAATTCAATCCGGGTTGTAGAAGTTCGATTTGTTCATATTGAGTTTCTGGAATTCGTCTTTGATATATTTTAATCTGTCTTTTGTCATATGTATCGCACGTTCATCATTAATTCGTTATTAATTTGTCATGTTTAGTTTATTTCATTCACTTATGTCACTAATCAATCATTAATCATGTAATTAATCCGTCTTATTTCCGTCTCATTCATGTTTTATTGCTTTTATGACCATCAATCATATGTAATTAACCTGATAATCACTTTCATCCGAGTAAATATTATTAATCAATCATTAAATCAACCCACGAACATTAACGATTTGCGATTCGGCTTCACAAATGGGAACTCACCCTTGAAAGACGCAAGATCTCACTGCGCTCTTCCAGAGGGCGCGATCCTCGCTGCGCTTTCTAGGTTGAGCTCGTCCCTGAACTCCTTTACTTTGACCTAGTTTAATTAGCTTACGTATAATTAACTATTATTCGTGTTATCACCTACTGATCTGTTCGTAATTTTATTCTTTTATTCTTTTTCTCAAATTATCCGTTTTAAAGATATTTTCGACATAAATCATTAAACCCGATGTAATTATTGTAATTTTTCATTATTGTAATTTTATCGTTTTTATCATTGTTTCTTGTATCATTTGAATGTTCTCACATGTAATTGGGCATTAAATCCTACTTCGACCTTAATTGTATGCTAAATTAATTGTCAACCGACTTAGTCTAATTCTTCACATGTTAGGATTAAAACTTGGATGTTGCATTGCATGCATATAATCGACGATATATCGAGTACGAATAACTTCCCTAATCATTAGTAGAGGCCGCTATCGAGGCGGGCGGGATTAGGTGTTCGATCAAAAGAGTTTCCTAATACGTACCCTCACCCCTTACTCCAGATCTCCATGAACACCCGTGTTCATTGGCATCCACGAGAGTCATTCTAGGCATAGAATGCTAAGGGTAACGATTGCTTAGTGTTCATGTCTCTACTTTGTGTCTTGACATGACGCGAGGTATTCGAACGGTTCCAATTTCCCATAAAAATTGGTGGCGACTCCAACACAAATGCAAACGCTTGTTTCTCTTCTCTCCCAAGCGCCCCCGTGGGCCCCCCGTGTCCACATAAATATATATCGAGTGAATCTAAAACCCACTTCTTCAATTAGAAGGAATGTACTTAATACATGTCTCGAGTTTAGTAGATTCTTGCAATCCTAAGATAATGTGAAACTTATGAGAGAATCTTAAGTAGGACATCAATGAGTTGGAATCAATGTTTTGATCATGTTATAAAACTTTTCTCGATAAGTCGAGAAGTTGTGTTTATACATGGAGTTTAGTGGGAGTTACGGAAATTTTAATAGTCTTATATGTGGATGACATTTTGATCATTGCGAATGATTTAAGACTTTGGAGAAATATAATACATCTTTAATATCCGGATTTATGAAGATAAATCCACATGATATTAGCGTCAATAAGAAGTCTTATGTTGATAAGATTCATGACTAGTTCAATTAAATTGAACATATTTGATTGATTTCATTTGCTTGCTTATTGCGGATCAATTAAATGAGTAATGATGTATAACACTACATATACTTTGAGTATGATGAATTATTTTCAAAATCGAATTTAAGTAATCTTTACCAAGTAAGCCATAAAGATTACCCTTAAGTGCTTGCAGAAGCATTAAGGCTATGATGCAAAGTTTTTATGATGCAATTTTGTGTAAGGGTGTTACACAAGTGACAATTGACAATTGAGATTGCGCATGGTTTCCGACAAAACCATAATCAAAACACATTAGGATGGTTAAGATACCATTGTGGCAATGTTAATTAAGAAGTAGATTTTCTAGAATCGTTCTAGGCAATAAAAAACAATGAGAGATATTTATAACGGAAATTGAGTACACTTGCAATCATGAGATGTGCAAGAAGGATGAGTCCCGCACACTGTGAAAACAGTGGGAGCTATTCTTAGGCTAGAGGGCCTATGTCTTGATTGGATCTCGACACGTACTCAGAAAGTTTTGTAATGCAAATTTATACATTACAAAGGAAAACGAGTATGTAGTAAGGTTGAGTAAGGTACAAGAAGTTGATAAAACCTACTAACCAAAGCCTTCTCAAAGGCTAAACATGATGAGTCATGTCATTTCAATTGAATTGAAATGAACAACTACGTACAAGATCAAATTAGATTATAGAACATGAAATAGTAATCAGGCATTGACTATTCATATGTGATAATCGCATTTGTCGTTCGAGTTTTACTTTAAAACGCTTTTGTTATACTTTGTTACATCCAAACGGGTTGTAGAGACAACATTGAACCCCGTTAAAGTGAACACGGATTAACATGGTATTCGCCCATAGTCACTTGTATGAGGTGACGTCTCGAAGTGACTAGAGTGTGATGCGATTGATGGCAAGTTCAAGTGCCATAGAGTCATGTGAGATGACTAGTCGATCACATAGGCAGACTCATTAGGAACACTTTGTCGGGCAAAGGACCGCTTATAGAGTTCTGGCAAATTTATATAGCCTGGTCGTGGCGAGAGCTACTATAGTATTCTAATGAGTCGATTCTTTTGACTAAAGACTGTTCGCCTAAGATGGCACAGTTTCAGATTAACTTTGATTTGTGTTACTACGACCTTCGTAAATGGGGTCAAATGGGCATATTTTGGGTTATGATAGTTGTGGCTAGTCGAAGGGAATAAGTGCGATAGGAATTGTCCACTCCCTTGTCAGGGTTAAAACAATATCTCAGGGCCACTCGAGGAGTAATGAACTGGAAATACGTGGCCACGCTCGGAAGGTATCTATGATAGATAAATCCGGTCAATCAGTTATTCTCCAGATCGAGGAAACCACTCTCGATATGATCACTTGCAAGTACGACCCGAAAGACACCTTGCATTGAGTGGGAGATAGTAATAGGACAAGAGAATTGGTGACGCACACTTGTCGAAGACAAGTGGGAGATTGTTGGGAAATGTGTCCTTAACAATAGTGCGATCACATGATTTAAATATCATTATTAAATCTCATTACAAGAATACGGAAGGGATGATACATTACATATATAGTCAACTGGTCCACACATATCAGTAATGATTGGCTGGCTAGAGTTTGACATTACTGTCATGCGACGGTGGTGATCAGTTGATCCCTTGAGGTCACACCTAAAGGACGATTCCCTTAATTGAAAATGTTAATTAATTATATGCCGATACAGATTAATTAATTCCTTAAAATTGAATAAATTATTATCATAAGAGAGAAAATGACATCTTATTCTAATGTGATTAAATAAGATTTTATTTAGTAATTTAAAAAGTTATATTACTAAAATTAATCGGTGTTTGCGAAACACGCGAGATGAGAATGATAAGTTAGTTATAATTACAAGATATTGTGAATTATACTAACTAGTAATTAAATGACCATTTTATGAGAAAGTAATTTTATATTACTAGTCAATTTGTTAAATATGATTTATTTAATTTGTAAATGATATTTAATTTGTTAAATATGCATTTTAAATTAAAACATGACATAAAATATGTCACATGTCACATGACATACAATTGTACAATTGACAAAAATAAAATGGACTCCATATTACACTACATAAACCGAATTATTGGTGGGCAAGCTTTAGAATTTTGTCTTGTTCATTTGTCTTATTCATTTGTCTATGACACTTGATAGTGACTTGACCATTACAAAACCTTACACCTATTTGTCTTGTGAAGACAAAAAGAAAAATAATTATGGTCTAAAATGTGATATGCCAACCGGTTTTGTGGTGATTAGAGTGAAGATTATTCTCTTAATTTTTACTCATCATTCTTTCTAATATTACATGCAAAAAGTTCATGTATTTTTCCTCTCTTCTCTCTCTTTAATCTTCATCAAAAGGATGAGTTTTTGATTCAAATTTGTTCAATAGATTACTAAAATTATTAATGTAATATATGAGTATTAGTAATCAATTTTAAGGTAAACCACAATATAAATATCTAGTACATATTAGTTTGTGGGTTTAAGGGATAGTCTTGGGTGCCACTAATTGGAGGGCTTCTATTTTGAGGTCATGTATGTTCATCCAATATTGGAAAGCTCAAGAACTAACAAGAAGGAGATCTTGTTGGTGCCCATTTGACCGAAATTCATATGGTGAGAAAATGATTTCTTCACTTATTTATTTTAGTTTGCATGCATAAGATTTGTAATTAATTTTAAGACTAAATTAATTTGAAACATATATGAATATATTAAATAATGAGATATAGATTTCTTTCAATCGGTATCAAGAGCACAAGGTTGTTTGCATGCAAATCGGTTATTGTTTTTCCGAGTTATATGATTAACAAACAAAACTTATAAATTTGTGTTTATTATGAAATATCACGAAATTTATTATGCATGTTAAAGTTTCTGGTCCTAAAATGTTTTAGGATATTTTGGTTTAATTTATGGATTTTATTGTTCATTTTATATAATATTGGCATTAAAATGTGATTTTTATGATAAAAATGTCATTTTTGGACGAAAATTAGCTAAACTTCGAATTTTTCAGTGGTTTTTGGATATGTTTTCACATATATTATTTTTAGATGATCTGGAAATTTTCAGTTTTTTTTGAGTTTTTATGCTCGAAATATGGATTTTTCATGTTAAAAATCGAATTTAAATGAAAAATAGGTTAATATGAGAAATATTTCGAATCTGGTCATAAAAATTTAGTATGTTATCACATGAAATTTTACAAGATTTGTGTAAAATAATAGGCTATAATGAAGTCTTCATGCATGATTTATGGTTTTTTGATGAAAAATAGCATAAATAGTGACTTAATTAGTGAAAAATTGCTAAAACATACTTCATGACTAAGGAAAAACGTCACATGTTGCATTTTATTATCTTTTTCAGATCTAAAATTGAAAAGTTGATGAATATAATTTTTCTCATGTTTTTATGATTTTTATTGATAAATACGATAAACCGCAACATAGTTTTTCCGATAATTTTACGAAATTTTAACCTAAGTTTTTTAACATTATGAGTGTCATGGTATTTTTCCATAATGTTCATAAGTTTAAATTTCAAATTTTGAATTTATTTGGAATTTTTGTGATTTATTTGGAGTTCATAGCATTTTATTATAATTTTGAGTCCATTAATGAACAATTTTAAGTAATATAAGTTAATTATAGTCAAATAGTTAGTGGAGACTAATTTTGAGTCCTAAGAGATTAGGGTAATTAACTTGTGCAAAAATATGAATTTATGTAATTATCGTGATTTTAAAAGGTTGAATCACGCAAATCCGTAAAAACCGATAAATATACGATATTGGCTCCTTAAAGGCGATTTAGCATATAATTGGGCATGTTCATACATATTATAATGCTGCATTTTATTTATGATTGTCATAATTTTTATTTTATGTAATTTTGAATTATGTAATTTTACTTAGTATGGCCTTAGTTTTTAATTGGTATTACCCGAAATGTATGGGAATATCGATTCGGTTGTAATTTATTGTGATCTCGTATCACCGTTTTGTAATTTAATAGATTTATTTTATTTTAATTACAAATGTATAATAGGAAATTATGTAATTTGTTATGTAATTTTATTATTCCGGAGTTCCTTGAAGACGGTGTCACTCAAGGAAGACGATACATAAAGACGGTGTTACCTCGAGATGCGTGCCAAAACTGAAGTTCTAGGGACCAATGGAGTTGGTTTCCGAATATGTAATAGTTAATTAGATTTTCTATTTTAGGAAGGCCATACTAGGATTTAATTTATGCTTTGCATTTTATTTATATGTCGCATGCATCGCTAAATCGCCATAACTAAAACATGCATCATCTTTTAATCGAGTATATCGACCGTGTCAATTATAATTATCGTAGTTCACCGCTTTAATTCACTTAAAACGTGATAGATAATAAATTGACATGACCTCTCGCTAAAACAATCAATTGAGACATAGCCTTACCAAAGAGTAGAAACCATGAAAACCTATTTCGTGAGGGAGTGCACTCGGCCGGTACAAACCTTGTTACGTAGGGGAAGTGGGTGATAAATGTCTATCCACCGAATTCATGTTGATGAGGGTTTTATCGGCCACACCGTGACCAAATTAATGTGGGTTTGGATCATGGACACATTTATTCGAAATTTGGATTGAACTCAACAAAAGTTTTTCGATAAGGGTTTTATCGGCCACACCGTGCCCTTGTTGAATGTGTTTTGGGCTAAAGATAAATGTTAATGTAATATTATCGACCAAGAGTTCTAAAAGTAGAATCGATTAAAGCGTTAATCCACCGAGTTATATTGATAAGGGTTTTATCGGCCACACCGTGCCCAAGTTAATATGAATTTGGATCTTGGAATCATTTATCATAGTTGGGTAGAGGTCACTATGTAAATGCTATACTTGTTTACAAGTATTATTATAACGATAAATGTGTTAGTTTTTTTCCACTATTCCGTTATCATATTGTTCTATTTCTTTACCACAATTCATATACGATATCATTTCGATTTTTGATTCAAATCTCCATTAAAACATCGTAACTAAAGACAAATATGTATTTTCTTCTAAAACCTCAAATGAACCATTGCTAAGGATCTCTTGTAAAGAGTATAGATAAAAGTTATTCATTATCAAACAGGTTTTTGATTCTTGACTAACACATCTACTTACAATGGATTGTTATTCATATACTTAATTGAATTAAGTACCTTGAAGCGATAAATTAATTTGGTAATTAGTTTTGTCAAGAATTCGTAATTGACCAAAATAACGCAACCACTTCAATGAAAGTTTTAAGATTAAAACGAACAAATGAAGAGTAATCTTCATGAATTCAATTTTGCTTCTCAAAGCAAAGACTCGTTGAAATGAGTGGGAGCATTCTCTTAAACCGTTAAGATGGGATGAGGTTCAAAGAAGTAAAAATAGAATGGAATTGATACAAGATAATGTTAAAGGTAAAGTTGTTGAGAATGACGATACTAAACCTATCAATCCCGACCGATAAAGTTTCCATTGTCTTAAATGTTGGACACGAGAAAGGAAACTACCCCAAATTATTGAAGAATCAACAAGTTAGTTGTGGGACATCTAATTGGACCTTCTTCTTTAAATGTTTATTTGATTGACATAAATTTTGCTAGAACTACTTATAAATATTAGAAACCGGTGGTGGTTTTCATCATTGTACTTGATACATAGGATGATTAGAATATGAGGAACTAGCAACAATGATGTTGAGAGATAGAGTCATTGTGTATTCAATCTAGTTTTTGAGTTTAAAGTTGTACTTAATTGTGACGATTAAGTGCACAAACTCTAAATAAGAATATAAACTTGTTAAGATACAAAAGGGTTTCACTTTTGTGACCCTACACACCACGATTTGATGTATGGCTAGCCCATTATCAAGGTGAGTATATTCTAAACCATACTAGAATAATATATATATCATGTAGATGATGCAAGACTCAAATTGGTAACCCAAGATTAAACCTTAAATTCTGGAATGATAAACGCAAAGAGTTATCGAGTACTCTTGAAACCATTAGATTGTTAATGGTATATGCGTATCTTGTATTCAAAGCAAGATATCTCGTGCTTTTTGGTTGAAAAGGAGATCGAGGTTGTAAATCATTGATCCAAAATAGGTTGATCATTTTCTTTTACCAACGATTTAGGTTGACACTAATGTGTTCACTTAATAAGGTAAATAGAGAAATCTTTGAAAAAGTTCAAAAGTGTTCAAAGAATCACGATTTAGTCGTG
Source organism: Silene latifolia (assembly GCF_048544455.1). Classification (NCBI taxonomy): domain Eukaryota; kingdom Viridiplantae; phylum Streptophyta; class Magnoliopsida; order Caryophyllales; family Caryophyllaceae; genus Silene; species Silene latifolia. The sequence goes on along the minus strand of NC_133537.1, from coordinate 136,375,585 downwards.
ATGGGATTATCAAAGTGAAGACTTTGATATAAACCAAAGGAAATGTGATTTAGAATCACAAGTTAATCTCTCTAAACACGCATTATGGAATAATGTGTGGTTGGATAAGAAATCAAACGCTATTCGATATGGTTTGAACTTCAATCAAGTTACTTTGAGTTACTTGATTCTTTTGGGGATTTTATCATTTTGTCTAAATTATTTTTCCACTAAATCGAATCATATGAGATATGAAATGGTAAGGGTACCATGTTTGTAAGTTTTCACAAGAAACAAATGCTCATTCTCCCTTTTAATTATCACGAGTACGATGGGTTTGCGGCTCATGAAGCTGTCTTTCTAAAATATAAGTTTATTTCTAGAAGACAGAGTGGGAGAAATTATTCAAGAGCCACAAAGAATGTTATGTCGCAAGAAACTGGTCTTTCTTGGCTACATGAGACGTTTCGTGTAAAACGTTGTTTCTTCAAAACCTAGGAGGTTAAAATTAATAACTTGTTGAAAATGATGAATTCATGCTACTTTTAATAAAGTAAAGAGCTTATAACTTACAAAAGAAATCATTTGATTCAAGTTGATTACTTCTAGAAAGTAATGAACATATGACTTACATAAGAGTGTTTAAGTCACAACTCAATACAAGGCTTAGAGCCACGAGAATCCGAAATAAAAGGCTTGATTAATGACAAAGGGTTTTGCACTAATAAAGACAGATTTCAAGGTTTGATTGGATGCAAAGGGTTTTGCACCAGTTAAAATGCTTAAGTCTATTTGGATCTTCTTAGGGACTGTGTTTCATTATTATGAAATTGTAGATACCTCATTTTTGCACCTCTCGCAAACCACCCGGTGATGATTGGGCCGCATGTTTGGTACGCGGAACGATTTGTGACAATTCATAAGTTTATCGTCAAGTGATTGCTCAAATATTAATGTCTACCTCTTTGTTGTCATCTACGTGCCGATACGGTCGTTTTGACAGTAATTAGAGTACATTTGGAGTCCGAGCGTAAAACCGTCTCCATTTTCTGATAATCGTTCAATCTCGAGTCGGAATGTTCTGGAATGTTCCGGATATTTCTATTCCATATTTTATAAATATTTCACAATCTTAATCTTTTGGCAAACAATTTCCCGTAATATTCATATAAAGTATTAAGGAAAACCAAATTATTCCGTCCTACCATAACTCAAACACGGAAATCTTTCTTCCGCAGGAGGAAACCACTTGGGAACAGACGCGGCCAGTCTTTGCGCCTCTTCCCAAGAGACGCATGCTTGCTTGTGCGCCTCTTCTCAGGTCCTATTCTGCGTAGTTTTCGTATCTTTTTCATATCTTTCCGAGATTCACTTCCAAAGAGTCTCCGAAACCTTATTTCCTCCACGTGATTAGTATAAATAGGAGCTTTCGCTCCTCATATTTCTCACGCGAGTGTCCGCCCTTCTCTTCTCCCTTTGCATTCTAGACTTTTGTTCTTACTTTTGGCGCCTACGTGCTTGATCTTTCGACCACGTAAGCTCGGATCCTTCTGAGTACCAGCCTCGTTTGCATGACCGACCAACTTGACCAACTACACATCAATCAAATTAATTAACTTAATCGTTTTCCTCTTACGAGGGCACTTTCTTTGCATTCACGTCGAGCATCACTAATCGATATCTTAGTCCTTCTCGTTTCGTCAACATGTAAGTCTGAGGGTGTAAATCTCTCTTTTATTTATTGTATTTTACTTATTGTATCACAATTGTAAGGTTTATGTCGAAAATACCTCGTTAAAACCGATTTCTAAACCATGCTTTAAAACCTCTTTTTTTACTTGATTTCGGAAGACTAACTGTCGAGAAAGGACGCAGCAACTGCTGCGCCTATTCGAAGGAGCGCAGTACCTGCTGCGCCTCTTCGTGAGGCTGCCGCAGTTCCTGCTTCCTTTCTTCTTCCTTCGTCCTCTGTAAACTCGTTCGTTGTTTGCTTTTTTATTTGTTTGTTCTTTAATTCTTCGTCATAATAGTCTGATATTTCACATGTATATTAATTATCGTTCGTTCACATTTTTAATTCATCATTTAAATCCGACTTAAATCCCTTATAATCTCATATTTGCGGGTTTTCGTCATTAAATTCAATCCGGGTTGTAGAAGTTCGATTTGTTCATATTGAGTTTCTGGAATTCGTCTTTGATATATTTTAATCTGTCTTTTGTCATATGTATCGCATGTTCATCATTAATTCGTTATTAATTTGTCATGTTTAGTTTATTTCATTCACCTATGTCACTAATCAATCATTAATCATGTAATTAATCCGTCTTATTTCCGTCTCATTCATGTTTTATTGCTTTTATGACCATCAATCATATGTAATTAACCTGATAATCACTTTCATCCGAGTAATTATTATTAATCAATCATTAAATCAACCCCTGAACATTAACGATTTGCGATTCCGCTTCACGAAATGAACTCACCCTTGAACAGACGCGACATCTGCTGCGCCTCTTCCAGAGGGCGCGATCTGCCGCGCTGTTCCAGTTGAGCTCGTCCCCGAACTCCTTTCGCCGACCTAGTTTAATTAGCTTACGTATAATTAACTATTATTCGTGTTATCACCTACTGATCTGTTCGTAATTTTATTCTTTTATTCTTTTTCTCAAATTATCCGTTTTAAAGATATTTTCGACATAAATCATTAAACCCGATGTAATTATTGTAATTTTTCATTATTGTAATTTTATCGTTTTTATCATTGTTTCTTGTATCATTTGAATGTTCTCACATGTAATTGGGCATTAAATCCTACTTCGACCTTAATTGTATGCCCGACTTAGTCTAATTCTTCACATGTTAGGATTAAAACTTGGATGTTGCATTGCATGCATATAATCGACGATATATCGAGTACGAATAACTTCCCTAATCATTAGTAGAGGCCGCTATCGAGGCGGGCGGGATTAGGTGTTCGATCAAAAGAGCTTCCTAATTCGTACCCTCACCCCTTACTCCAGATCTCCGTGAACACACGGGTTCATTGACATCCACGAGAGTCATTCTAGGCATATAATGCTAAGGGTAACGATTGCTTAGTGTTCATGTCTCTACTTTGTGTCTTGACATGACGCGAGTTATTCGAACGGTTCCCATTTCCCATAAAAATTGGTGGCGACTCCAACACAAATGCAAACGCTTGTTTCTCTTCTCTCTCAAGCGCCCCCGTGGGCCCCCCGTGTCCACATAAATGCATAGCGAGTGAATCTAAAACCCACTTCTTCAATTAGAAGGAATGTACTCAATACATGTCTCGAGTTTAGTAGATTCTTGCAATCCTAAGATAATGTGAAACTTAAGAGAGAATCTTAAGTAGGACATCAATGAGTTGGAATCAATGTTTTGATCATGTTATAAAACTTTTCTCGATAAGTCGAGAAGTTGTGTTTATACATGGAGTTTAGTGGGAGTTACGGAAATTTTAATAGTCTTATATGTGGATGACATTTTGATCATTGCGAATGATTTAAGACTTTGGAGAAATATAATACATCTTTAATATCCGGATTTATGAAGATAAATCCACATGATATTAGCGTCAATAAGAAGTCTTATGTTGATAAGATTCATTACTAGTTCAATTAAATTGAACATATTTGATTGATTTCATTTGCTTCCGCTACCAGATCAATGAAATGAGTAATGATGTATAACACTTCATATACTTTGAGTATGATGAATTATTTTCAAAATCGAATTTAAGTAATCTTTACCAAGTAAGCCATAAAGATTACCCTTAAGTGCTTGCAGAAGCATTAAGGCTATGATGCAAAGTGTTTATGATGCAATTTTGTGTAAGGGTGTTACACAAGTGACAATTGACAATTGAGATTGCGCATGGTTTTAAAAAAACCATAATCAAAACACATTAGGATGGTTAAGATACCATTGTGGCAATGTTAATTAAGAAGTAGATTTTCTAGAATCGTTCTAGGCAATAAAGAACAATGAGAGATATTTATAACGGAAATTGAGTACACTTGCAATCATGAGATGTGAAAGAAGGATAAGTCCCGCACACTGTGAAAACAGTGGGAGCTATTCTTAGGCTAGAGGGCCTATGTCTTGATTGGATCTCGACACGTACTCAGAAAGTTTTGTAATGCAAATGTATACATTACAAAGGAAAACGAGTATGTAGTAAGGTTGAGTAAGGTACAAGAAGTTGATAAAACCTACTAACCAAAGCCTTCTCAAAGGCTAAACATGATGAGTCATGTCATTTCAATTGAATTGAAATGAACAACTACGTACAAGATCAAATTTGATTATAGAACATGAAATAGTAATCAGGCATTGACTATTCATATGTGATAATCGCATTTGTCGTTCGAGTTTTACTTTAAAACTCTTTTGTTATACTTTGTTACATCCAAACGGGTTGTAGAGACGACATTGAACCCCGTTAAAGTGAACACGGATTAACATGGTATTCGCCCATAGTCACTTGTATGAGGTGACGTCTCGAAGTGACTAGAGTGTGATGCGATTGATGGCAAGTTCAAGTGCCATAGAGTCATGTGAGATGACTAGTCGATCACATAGGCAGACTGTTAGGAATGTCGGGCAGTGACCGCTTATAGAGTTACGCAAATTTATATAGCCTGTCGTGGCGAGAGCTACTATAGTATTCTAATGAGTCGATTCTTTTGACTAAAGACCGTTCACCTAAGATGGCACAGTTTCAGATTAACTTTGATTTGTGTTACTACGACCTTCGTAAATGGGGTCAAATGGGCATATTTTGGGTTATGATGGCTGTGGCTAGTCGAAGGGAATAAGTGCGATAGGAATTGTCCACTCCCTTGTCAGGGTTAAAACAATATCTCAGGGCCACTCGAGGAGTAATGAACTGGAAATGCGTGGCCACGCTAGGAAGGTATCTATGATAGATAAATCCGGTCAATCAGTTATTCTCCAGATCGAGGAAACTACTCTCGATATGATCACTTGCAAGTACGACCCGAAAGACACCTTGCATTGAGTGGGAGATAGTAATAGGACAAGAGAATTGGTGACGCACACTTGTCGAGGACAAGTGGGAGATTGTTGGGAAATGTGTCCTCAACAATAGTGCGATCACATGATTTAAATATCATTATTATATCTCATTACAAGAATACGGAAGGGATGATACATTACATATATAGTCAACTGGTCCACACATATCAGTAATGATTGGCTGGCTAGAGTTTGACATTACTGTCGTGCGACGGTGGTGATCGATTGATCCTTGAAGTCACACCTAAAGGACGATTCCCTTAATTGAAAAGGTTAATTAATTGTATGCCGTCTGATTAATTAATTCCTTAAAATTGAACAAATTATTATCATAAGAGAGAAAATGACATCTTATTCTAATGTGATTAAATAAGATTTTATTTAGTAATTTAAGAAGTTATATTACTAAAATTAATCGGTGTTTGCGAAACACGCGAGATGAGAATGATAAGTTAGTTATAATTACAAGATATTGTGAATTATACTAACTAGTAATTAAATGACCATTTTATGAGAAAGTAATTTTATATTACTAGTCAATTTGTTAAATATGATTTATTTAATTTGTAAATGATATTTAATTTGTTAAATATGCATTTTAAATTAAAACATGACATAAAATATGTCACATGTCACATGACATACAATTGTACAATTGACAAAAATAAAATGGACTCCATATTACACTACATAAACCGAATTATTGGTGGGCAAGCTTTAGAATTTTGTCTTGTTCATTTGTCTTATTCATTTGTCTATGACACTTGATAGTGACTTGACCATGACAAAACCTTACACCTATTTGTCTTGTGAAGACAAAAAGAAAAATAATTATGGTCTAAAATGTGATATGCCAACCGGTTTTGTGGTGATTAGAGTGAAGATTATTCTCTTAATTTTTACTCATCATTCTTTCTAATATTACATGCAAAAAGTTCATGTATTTTTCCTCTCTTCTCTCTCTTTAATCTTCATCAAAAAGATGAGTTTTTGATTCAAATTTGTTCAATAGATTACTAAAATTATTAATGTAATATATGAGTATTAGTAATCAATTTTAAGGTAAACCACAATATAAATATCTAGTACATATTAGTTTGTGGGTTTAAGGGATAGTCTTGGGTGCCACTAATTGGAGGGCTTCTATTTTGAGGTCATGTATGTTCATCCAATATTGGAAAGCTCAAGAACTAACAAGAAGGAGATCTTGTTGGTGCCCATTTGACCGAAATTCATATGGTGAGAAAATGATTTCTTCACTTATTTATTTTAGTTTGCATACATAAGATTTGTAATTAATTTTATGACTAAATTAATTTGAAACATATATCAATATGTTAAATAATGAGATATAGATTTCCTTCAATTTGTTCATCAACAAAAAAAAACCAAAAAACAATAAAATACCATTACCACCACCACCACCACACCCACCAGACGACCACCACCACACCCGACCCCCAGCACCAGACCTGCTGCCCCCCGCACGACCGCCACCCTTAGATTCAGCCGCCATCCTCCTCCCCTGCTCCTTTCTCCGGCCTCCCCACAACCATCCTCCTGCCGCCCTTACCACCCCGACACAACCAGCCCTTCACCACCCCACAACCATCCCTTCACCACCCCGACACACCACCACCATCCTCCTGCCGCCCTTACCGAACCGACGACAACCACCATTCACGCGTCACCTCCGTCCCAGATCTGACGTTTTTCTTCAGTTTTTTCGTTGTTTTTTTGTTCACGCGTCACATTCCTGCCGCCCTATTTTTTTGTTTTGGTTTTGTTTTTTTGTTTTTGTTTTTGTTTTTTTTTTGTTGTTTCTTCAATTTTTTTGTTTTGGTTTTGCTTGTTTTTGTTTTGTTGTTTCTTCAATTTTTCATTGTTTTGTTATTGTTATTTGTTCTTTTTTTCTTTATGTATATAATTTTTATTGTCACGAGTCCTTCATATAATTTTATTTATGTATATAATTTGTTAATTTAATTGGGCTATACAACTAAAGTTATACAATTTACGATTAAAGTTATTCTATTTACGACTAAAGTTACACCCTTTAAAAATTAAATTTACCTATACTTTATACTAAAATTACATAAATTCAACATAATAAATAAAATGGAGTCTACTTTTTTGACTTATTGGTTAATTTTTTATTTTTTCAGATTTAGTATTGTTGGTTTAATGGTGGTATTGTTGGTTTTTTTTAAGATTCTAATTTTAAAGTTTAGACGGGTTTTTTTTTGCAGTATTATTGTTGATTATTTTTTTTTGCAATATTATTGTTGATTGGAGTATTTTTTTTTTTTTGCAATTTTCAGTGTCACTACTTTCAATCTAGAATTGATTTTTAGTATTTTGGGTTTTTTATTTCTCTTTTTTTTTGTCAAATCTATTATTGTTGGTTTAAAGTTAGTATTGGTGATTTTTAGGATTTCGGTTATATATTGGACTAAAGTTATACGAGTTTGGACTAAAGTTATACAAAAATGGACTAAAGTTATACAAATATGGAGTAAAGTTATACAAAATTGGACTAAAGTTATACAAATAAAGACTAAAGTTATACAAAAATGTACTAAAGTTATACAAAAAAAGACTAAAGTTATACAAAAATTGACTAAAGTTATACAAAAATGAGATTGAAGTTTTTTTGACTTATTGGTTTATTTTTGTTAACAAAAATGGACTAAAGTTATACAAAAATGGACTAAAGTTACACAAATATGGACTAAAGTTATACAAATAAGGACTAGAGTTATACAAAAAATGCTTAAAGTTATACAAATATGGACTAAAGTTACATAAGTTAGGACTAAAGTTATACAAAAATGAACTAAAGTTATACAAATAAGGACTAAAGTTATACAAATATGGACTAAAGTTATACAAATATGGACTAAAATGTATAACTTTAGTCCTTATTTGTACAACTTTGGTCCATTTTTGTATAACTTTAGTCCATTTTTGTATAACTTTAGTTCTTATTTGTATAACTTTAGTCCTTATTTGTATAACTTTAGTTCATTTTTGTATAACTTTAGTCAATTTTTGTATAACTTTAGTCCTTATTTGTATAACTTTAGTCAATGTTTGTATAACTTTAGTCCATTTTTGTATAACTTTAGTCAATTTTTGTATAACTTTAGTCCTTATTTGTATAATTTTAGTCCATATTTGTATAACTTTAGTTAATTTTTGTATAACTTTAGTCCTTATTTGTATAACTTTAGTCCATATTTGTATAACTTTATTCAATTTTTGTATAACTTTAGTCCTTATTTGTATAACTTTAGTCAATTTTTGTATAACTTTAGACCATTTTTATATAACTTTTGTCCATAACTGTGTATACTTTAGTCATTTTATATAATTTTTATATAAAAATGTGAAATATAAGATTAAAAATCAAAAAATTATAAGAATTTTTATATAGCTAAGATTAAAACAACAAATTTTATGAAAAATATTTTAGTAGATCTTAGATGAAAAAAACGATATTTAAAACCCGAAAAAAAAAAAGTATAATAAGAAGATATTTGAAAAGAATAAATAACAACAAAAACCAACAAAAATTAACAAATAAAATAAACCAACCCCAAACAACAAATTTAAAACAAAATCTGAAGAAAAAAAAAAGTGACGAAAAAAAAAAACGAGACGCAAAATCTGAAGGAAAAAAAATGAATTATAGAATTTACCGACGGCGGTGGTGGAGGTGGAGGTGGCGGTGGAGGTGGGCGGTGGGTGGTGTCGTGTGGGATAGTGGTGGGTGGTGGTGAATGAGGAAGAGAGGAATGAATGATTTATTTGGATTTTTTGGGTTTTTGGTATGTTTGGATTTTTTATTTATTTGGATTTTTTGGGTTTTTTTTTATTTATTTGGATTTTTTGGGTTTTTTTTATTTATTTGGATTTTTTGGGTTTTTTATTTATTTGGATTTTTTGGGTTTTTTTATTGAGGTTTTGAGAGAAGAGAAGAATGAAATGTATGAGATGAGAGAGAAATGGGTGGGTAGAAAACAAATATATAGTAAATTAGTGGTTAATTAGGGTGGATTAGTAAAATGTGTTAATTAGCTTCTATAATGACTTTGGGTGGGTTCATCTCATCCCTCCATCTCCCTCCATCCAATGGCTCATAATAGGACTTATGGACTCAATACATATACATGGCCTTACATGATCTCTTCTCTCTCTCTCTCTCTCTCTCTCTCTCTCTCTCTATCTATCTATCTATCTATCTATCTATCTATCTATATATATATATATATATATATATATATATATATATATATATATATATATATATATATATATAGAGAGAGAGAGAGAGAAGTAAGGTTCAAATGAGTCCCTTACATTTATTGAGTCCCTAAGTCTTTACATAGACCTTTGGATGAAGGAGATGGAGGGCTAGGATTAGATCTAAATGGAAGGCCACAAATTCACCTCAACTAATTACCTCCTTAATCATCCCCCCCCCCCTCTTATTCTAACATCCTAAATCATTAATCATTCAACCTTCCCCTCTCTCTATCTCACTTATCTCACTTCTCTCTCAATAAACAAAACAAAAACCAAAGAAAAACAAATCTGAGAAACAAAAAAAATCCTCCTCTGCCAACTGCCGCCCCCGACTACCACCCTTCTGCTGCCAACCACCACCACCACCGCCTCCTTCGTTCTCCTATCCCCTTCCTTATGGTGCCTCCTTCTCCGTCCTCCTATCCCGACAACAACCAACACCGTCTCCTTCTCTTATCCCCACAAAAAAATCCTTCTCCGTCCTTTCGCCTACTGCCGCCTCCGACTACAACCCTCCTGCCGCCAACCACCACTGCCTCCGACTACCACCCTCTTGCCGACAACCTTTCTCCTTTTTATTTGGGTTTTTCCGATCTGAAAAGTTAGTGGTTTTTTTAAAAAAAATTGCAGATTTGTTTTTTTTTTCACAATTTTTGTGTTGATATTTTTCCAGATTTTGTGCGTTGCATTTTTCCAGATTTTGCATGCTCCGTTTGTGTGTGTTTATTATTCAGATTTTGTGTGTTTTTCGATTTTCACGATTTAATTATTCAGATTTATTTAATGGTGGTGGTCCAGATTTTGTGTGTTTTCCGATCTAGTTCTTCTCATTACGTTTTTTTTTTAGATTTTTATTCCGGTTTTTAAACTCAGATCTAGTATTGTAAATTATTTTTTCGTTTTTTTTTTTTAAATTTCATAACTTTAGTCCAAATATATAATTATGGACTGAAGTTGCACTCATATAATACAAAAGTTACATATCTATTTTTTTTGTTTTTTTTATTTCTTTGGTTTTTGTGTATCGATGTTGTTATGAGACGATTTTTTCTAGGAATTATGGTTTTTCAAGATCTTTTGTTAATTTTTTTCAGATCTTATTTTGTTTATATATATATATATATATATATATATATATATATATATATATATATATATATATATATATATATATTTATATATATATATATATATATATATAATTTGTTGATTTAATTTTATAGAAAAATGACTACCGTCATGAACTAAAGTTATACCGTCATGGACTGGAATTACACCGTTATAGAGTAAAGTTACAGACTTGCAATGGGACTAAAATTATATAGCTTATCTTAAAATTATATAAATTTCAATTAATTTATCAAAAAGACTAAAGTTGATCAAATTATAAATAAAGTTACTCAAATTTGGACTAAATTATCACTCAAAATATTAAAAGTTTCACCTCTAAAATACAAGTTACACATATTTGCACTAAAGTTACACTAAATGACTAAAGTTGATTAAATTGTGACTAAAGTTACATCAAATTGACTTAAAATTATATAAATTTAAATTTATATATTCAAAAGCAATTTAGTTATATGAAATTGACTTAAAGGTATGGAAATTTGTACTAAAGTTATAATCGTAAAACTCTAAAGTTATATGAAATTGACTTAAAATTATATAAATTCAAGTTTTTATATGCAAAAACACCTTATTCATCAGATAAACTTACTCATTGAAATTTATAAATCAATATTTAAAGTTCAAATTTTGTTACAGTTACACTATAAGGGGTTAAAGTTATATCCATAAAGAACTAAAGTTGCATTAACTTGGATTAAAGTTACAATTCACAAGACGAGTAATTTCAAATTTATATTTGTATGAATTTATATATTCTAAATCATGTAACTTTAATTCTTTAAGGGTGTAACTTTAGTCCTTGATACTATAACTTCAGCTGTATAGTCTGTTTTATACATTATTTTGAGTTTATGTAAATCTAGTTTTTTCTGATTGTAACTTTAGTACACTGACAGTGTAATAACTTTAGTCCATAATAGTGTAACTTTAATTAATTCTGATTAATTAATTGAAATTTATTTAATTTTAAGGCAATTTAATATAACTTTAGTCCATAATAATATATCATGTGTGTAACTTTAATATAGACGGTGTGTAACTTTAATAGAAAACGTGTGTAACTTTAATCTTAACCATCGACAACAATCACCACCAACTACCACTACCAATTACCACCACCAAGGAGGTAATACGATTATTTTGTTCATAAATTTATTTTTTATCTAGTAGATCTAACATTAAAATCAACAAATTATATGAGATCTATTTTAGTAGATCTAAAATTAAAATAAAAGAATCTCACAAAAGAATAGTGAGATTTTAAAACCCAAAATTTGAAAAAGATAAAAATGAATAACAAGACGATATTTGAGGGAAAAAAAAGTAAAGTACATATATAAATAAACTAAAACCAACAAAAATAAACAAATAGAAAAAAACGACACAAAAAAAATACGAAAACTTAAAAAAAAAAAAGAAAAAAAGAAAAAAAAACGAGATCATGGTAATTTTGTGGTGGTTGAGTTGGTGGCGGTGGTGGTGGTGTCGGGTGGGTGGTGGTTGGTGGTGAATGAAGAAGAGAAGAGTAGATGAATTATTTGGGTTTTCGATTTTTTGGGTTTTTTTTTGGGTGGTGGTGGTGGTTGGTGGTGAATGAAGAAGAGAAGAGTGGATTAATTTTTTGGGTTTTTTTTATTTTTTGGGTTTTTTATATATTGAGGTTTTTGTTAGGATGGTAGATAAATGAGAGAAGAGAGGAGAGTATTTTTTTGTTAGGATGAGAGAGAAGTAAGCTTGAAAAGAATAATGTAAGAAAGAGAGAGGGGAGGGTATATGTAGTGGGATTAGTGTTTAATTAGGGAGTAGATGAGGGAGAGTCTTAATCACCCCCCCCCCCCCCTAATCATCATTTTGCTTTCAATCTAATCCCTCCATTTCTCAAGATCCAATGGCCTCTAAGAGGACTTATGGACTCAATATGAATATGAGGACTTGCTTGATCCTTATACTATGTATATATATATATATATATATGAAGGATCAAGTGAGTCCACCAAAAATCATTGAGTCCCTAAGTCCTCTTTAGGGCCATTAAAAAGATGGGATGAATGGTTGAGATTGAAGAGGAAAAACAAGGGATTAGTGCCAAAAAAAGGGATCAATGCTAATTAAACACTTTCCCTCACTACCTTCACTAATCAACCATTAATTTTACTATATAACATATATTTTCCACTCACTTCTCTCTCATCCCACATAATTATCCTTCCTATCTATCTCTCTAAAAAACAAAAAACCCAAAAAATAAATCAATCCTCTCATTCCTCACCCACCACCACAAACCCAAAAAAATAAAAAATTCCTCTCAACCCCACCCACCACCACCCCACCCCGACCACCCTCACCGCCCTCATATCCCGCACGCCCCCTCTGCCACCACCACACCCTCACTTCCCTCCTCACTACACCACCACCACCACGCACACCACCTACAACCACAAACAAAAAAACCCAAAAAGTCCCCTCTTAGCCACCACCACACCCTCACTTTCCTCCTCACTACACCACCACGCACACCACCTCCTCTCTTCCTCACTCTCCCTCACGCCACCAGATCCGCCACCACCCGCACACCACCATGGCCACCACCCCCTTCTTCTCCTCACCATCCAGACCACCACACACGCCGTCCTTCACCCACGACCACCACCTCCTCCCCCCAAAAAAAACCTCGCTGCCCCAACACCCCTACACAACCACCCTTCACTCTCCTTGCCGCCGCCTCTCTCTCCTCTGACATACGTCGGATTTTTGTGCTTGTTTTTTTTATTTGTTTGTGCGTGTGTCGTCTATGTGTTGAGTATTGCGTTTCATTTTTTTTTTCTTCTGTTTTGTTTTGTTTTTAATGTGTTGGGTGGAGGAGGCGTGTGATGTGGTTTGTTTTATATTTTTTGTATTTTTTTTTTCAATTAGGTGATTATGGTTCTTATTGTTGTTGTGTTAAATTTTTTATTTTATATTTAGATATTTTTTCTTTTCTTTACACATTCCAACCACTACAACCTTTCACTTTTTTTAGAAAATTAACAAAAAAAGGCAGATCTACAATATTAACAAAAAAAGTCAGATCTACAATTTAAAACATAGATCTACGGAAAAAAAAAGTAAAACACTTGTATTTTCTCACATTTACACTCGTATTTCCTTAAATTCACACTTGTATTTCCTAACAATTACACTCATATTTCTTTACATTTACACTCTTATGAAGTGTAATAAATTGTTGATCTTATTCGTAGATCTAATAAATATATAGTAGATTTTTGAAAAAAAATCGTATTAACATGATTTTTATTCTTAGATCTACTAAGTATATTAATTTTACTCATATTTTTTTACATTTACAATCGTATTTTGTTACATTTACACTCATATTTATTTACATTTACACTTATATTTCCTTACATTTACACTCATATTTTTTACATTTACACTCATATTTCCTTACATTTACACTTGTATATCTGTACATTTACACTCCTTAAAATTATATAGATTTGCACTAACATTTACACTGGTTTTTCAGATTTACTCATATTTTTTTAACATTTACACTCATATTTCTTTACATTTACACTCATAAATCTTAACATTTACACTTGTATTTGTGTACATTTACACTCATATTTCTTAACATTTACACTCTTATTTCTTTACATTTACACTCGTATATCTGAACATTTACACTCGTTAAATTTATATATATTTGGACTCATATTTTCGTGGATATGAGTTGGTGGTGGAGGACGGCGTTGGTGGTGTTTGTTGGGAGTCGGACTAAAGTTTTAATCGTAAAAGGACCAAAGTTGCACTTATAAAGGACCAAAGTCACACTCAAAGGACCAAATTTACACTCTTAAACCTTCAAATTTACACTCGAAAAACATCACATTTACACTTGTAAAATGTTAAAATTATATAAATTCAAAATTTCCGTCACAAAAAATCAAATTTACACACTTAAAATACTACATTTACACTCGGAAAACATCACATTTACACTTGTAATATGTTAAAATTATATAAATTCAAAATTTCCGTCACAAAAAATCAAATGTACACTCTTAAAATGTTACATTTACACTCGTAAAACATCAAATTTACACTTGTAAAATGTTAAAATTATATAAATTCAAAATTTCCGTCACAAAAAATCAAATTTACACTCTTAAAATGTTACATTTACACTCGTAAAACATCACATTTACACTTGTAAAACTCATACAACATTACATTTACACTTCTGAAATCTTAAACTCAAAACTGATTAATTAGGGGCTAGAGAGAGAAAGAAAAATTAATTAATGTATAGAAATTTGATTAGTGGTAATTTTTTTTGGTAATTTTCAATCTCAACCACCCATCCACATTTTTTTCTTTTTCTTTTTAATAGCCCTTAATCAAATTCATCTCAACCATCCATTGAGTCCATCCAATGGCCCTTAGAGGGACTTATGGACTCAATGACACATGTTAGACTCATTAGAACTCCTCTCTCTCTCTCTCTCTCTATATATATATATATATAAGTGTCATTATCACGTGTGTATTAGTGTAACTAACTTGATTATTGCTAAATTATTTCAAGAATTGTTTGATAACCACAAATATTACATACCTTTCACTCTTTTATATATTTGATCTTCCAAACCATGATTATTATAATTAAAGACATGAAATCCTCATTATTAATTGTTTAATAATGGCAACATAACAAAAAAATAAATTGCATTTTAGTTAAATATGTTTCCGATGTGTGTCTCGTGTGAATCAAAACACCCAAGATGCTAGGGGGCTATCTTATACAATATACTCCCTCCTATTCAAGATAAACTTCCCTATTTCTATTTCCGTCTATTCACAATAACTTCCCTATTTCCTTTTTTTGGTAATTGTTTGTGTAGTCCAAATTTAATTGTATGGTGGGGTAGTGTATTTGTGTGGTTCAAATTTATTTATATGGTGGGGTAGTATGTTTTCTTAATTTTTGTGTGAAAATGAAATGGGAGGTTTATTGTGAATAGGAGGGAGTATATTAGCTTAGCTTGTGTTGTGTATTTGAACTGTTCATAGATTATACATACCAATCGTTGGTTGGCGCATGGTAGCGTGGAAATGGGACTTGGTAGAGAGGTCATGGGATCGATCCCCACAATCTACGATTGGGAGGGGTTTAAATATCGTAATCCTTGGACACGCCCCGAAATCCGGATTAGTCGGCCCAATGTGGTTCGAATTATCGGATGGTTTAGACCAAAAAAAAAAAATAGATTATACATCCGATGTCAACTATATATATATTTCTTGTCAAAATTGGAATGATTAAAAGCCTACGGCAACAAGATTACCATGATACTCCCGTACGTTCAATGTTGTATAACACGCATGGCATGAATGTGTGAAATTGGCATGATAAACGTAACGAGTAATTTATTATTGTTGGATATGGACCATCAATCATGTGATCCAATACCATAATAAAGACTCATTTATAATACTATGTCATATGATTTGGCTACAATCAGATTTCATATTGTAGAATGTAGATCCGGTGTTAGGGCATTAGCAATAGATGAACTTTTAGGAAGTTTGTTCTCATGTCACATAAGTTAATTTATAAACTCATTTATTTATAAACCTCCTACCAACAAATAAATCTCTTCAAGGTTCATATTATGGCCCACTATACTTTTTCTCCTCTCACATTCTCTCTCCACAAACCTGATTATTAGGGCATTAGCAATAGACAAACCTCTAAGAGGTTTGTTCTCATGCCACATAAGCTAATTTACAAACCCATTACCTACAAACCTCCTACCAACAACAAATAAACCTCTTCAAGGTTTATATCATAGCCCACTATACTTTTTCTCCTCTCACATTCTCTCTCCACAAACCCTCTTAATTTGAACCTTTCTCATCCATGAACCTCAACACTCATCACCAACAATAGAAGGTTTGTTGACAAACCTCTAAGATGATGGACATGTCATCCTACAAACCTCTTGATGAACCTTTATTACTAATGCCCTTAATTTGTAACCCTTCTCATCCATAAACCTCAACACTCATCACCAACAATAGAAGGTTTATTGACAAATCTCTAAAATTTTGTACATATTATCCCACAAACCTCTTAATGAACCTCTATTGCTAATGCCCTTAGACACTACTCTACATAAGTGTGTAACTGTGTAACGTGAATCATGCAGGTTCCATTAAATATTAAAAAATACTAAAGGGTCCCCTCCCCCTCAAAGGGAAGACGCCAAAGGAAACATGTAGTTTTTAGCAACTTCAAGGTCGTTATCTATAGTTTGGAATTATATTGGCTTCATTGTCTTACATTTGTTTCACTCTTCATTCAATGTTCATGGTGGTATTACCAAATCATTTTCGCAATTCTCATTCTCGAATGACTTCACATTCACATTATTAAATAGTACTCCCCCAATGGTAACATTTGCCTAATACAGCCGTACCACACCAATGATAACATTCCTTATTTGGTCCACAACATTACCAAGTTATCCTTATACCTTTTTGATATTTACACAGAATATCATTACATACCCCACCTATCAACCCACAATTAAACCCACAATTACATACCCCACCTATTTTTTCCTTCTTTACCCTTGCTTTTACCCTCTTTTCTTAAAACCTCATTTTTTACCACGTTATCATTTGTCTGGTATGGAGGGAGTATTGTTTTAGTGGCAATCGGGTCGGGTCATGTTCGGGGACATATAGGGTCATGACTGTGTCCGGGTTGGGTTGGTCAAGTTAATTCTTAGCTCGGGTTGGGTCGAGTTCGGGTTATAGTCGAGTCGTGTCGTTTAGATATTTATTTCTGTCGATATCATTATGAGGCTCATTCTTGGGTTGGGAAATTATGATAATTTGTCTGGTTTGAATCGGGTTTTGCATGGGTTGGGTCGGGCTTTGCTTTGTTTGACTCATCAATTTATTATTCGGTCAATTTTTTCTGATTATTTTACCATTTTGATTTGAGTTATGGTCATTAATTAGCTAAATTATAAGGTTAATTAGTTGTTGACTTGTTGTGAAATAAAGACAAGAGAATTGTAGAGAAACGTTAGAGAGAATAGAGAGAGACAGACCTAATTATTATTCCATTATGAGGGGATATATATATATATATATATATATATATATATA
Organism: Silene latifolia; assembly: GCF_048544455.1. Taxonomy (NCBI): domain Eukaryota; kingdom Viridiplantae; phylum Streptophyta; class Magnoliopsida; order Caryophyllales; family Caryophyllaceae; genus Silene; species Silene latifolia. The sequence continues at coordinate 136,357,921 of NC_133537.1, read as the reverse complement.
TATATATATATATATATATATATATATATATATATATATATATATATATAGTCGGGGTCAGGTGCGAACTAAAGTACGGTGCGAACCGTACGAACTAATTTAAAAACAACAAATCTACAACCTAAGTCAATCACGCGCTAATAATGTGATGGTGTTTCATTTTCAGTACGGCAGTACTCCCTTCTCTCTTCTCTCTTCTCTCTTCTCTCTTCTCTCTCCTATCTCCTCAACCTCCCGCATACCCAACCACCTCTCCGACGATATCAGCCAATCACCGGTATAAGTCGCTGCCACTTGACGTCCAACATTGCTATCGGTGGACGATCGTTATTTCTTCTTTTGTCCTCTTGCCTTCCCTGTATATCTCAATCAATTTTTAATTAAGAGATGAAAAAAAAAAAATCCGGCGTACAGCTCATTGTCGTCGATTACGGCAACGTCTAATACCGTATTTCCGCCTCCATTCGCACATAGTGTGCGAATTTAATTCCAATTATTTGCTGTGGTGATTGTGCTTCCGATGCATTCCAAATTATGGTTACTGACGGAAAAGAGTCGGCGACCTGGATTTCGGAAAACGCGAGTGACTTGGGGTGATGAATTGCGAGATGGTGTCGGTGAAGGTTATGTCAGTTATTCGGGTTTGGGATGTTGTATCGGATGGTTAGCGCAGTCTCTGAAGTTATCTTGGTGTTCGGCAGACGGCACCATCAGCTAGTAACAACGAGATACATGAATGAAAACTACGAGATACACAAATATGTCACCAAGGAAGCAAGTGGCACCTGCATCAGCTTAAAGACATTTCCTGTAGAGGGTGTTTTTTGTCTCAGTATATCAGCTAGTAACTTCATTTTTGCATATCCGAGTATTGGAACTAGCTTCTGCTTTTTAATTTGAAACATTGTATTTGGTTCCTATTTCCTTCAATTAACAAATGTAGTAGCATGGAATACTTGGATGATGTTGAGATTATGTCAGCTTCATTTTTTTTAGCTAGCAGCTCATCCATTCTCTTGATACGATCAACCTCCGTTTGGTTAGTTGAAAAGTAGTGGAAGGAAGACCAACAGGCTGTTTCTATATTATTGAATATGAATATTGCGTCGATAATTGCATCAATGACTATTGCATTACATTATATAGAGAAGTAGCGGATGGAAATTTATGTTATTTTATCTCCCCTCCATATGCCTTTGACTAAACGTTTAATTAGTAAGCACACGTGCTTACGAGTTATGAATTGCGCCGAATAGTTGAATTTATAATACATGGAGTAATATCATAGCTGTTATAATCATGATGCAGATCGTAGGATTATAGCTAAGGAAAATAATTTTGATCGTGGCAAAGTCGTTCCTATCACAGAATCATTCGCTCAAATTTGCGGTGGATCAATATAATCAAATAGAGTTGTGTGAGATTGTTTGTAGGAGTAGACAAGATTGTAAAAAAACTCATTTTTCTAATCATGCATTTTTTTTCTAAGAACTTTGTGATTCAATTGCTCTTCTACTGCACCTCTAATTAAAGATATAAGTAGTAAATTATTATAATTTCTATAAACTATCGCAAGAATTGACATGATCACATTTGCTTAACTCTTTTGGAGGATATTACGATCATAATTTCCATTTTATGATATAATCTTATTGCTATATCTTGTGTATCTAATAAGGTAAAGAATGTTTTTAGCTTGTCAGGGATGTGTATTTAGCAAGGTAAAGATATGTATCTAGCAACTTAAAACAGTGTATCTAGCTAGCTAAAGGTATGTATCTAGAAACGTAAAGTGTATCTAACTACCTAGAGGTATGTATCTAACAACTTAATGAGTGTATCTAGCTAACTAAAGGTATGTATCTAGAAACGTAAAGAAGTGTATCTAGGTACTTAGAGGTGAGTGTATCTAACAACTTAATGAGTGTATCTAGCTAGTTAAAGGTATGTATCTAGAAACGCAAGGAAGTGTATCTAGCTACCTAGAGGTGAGTGTATCTAACAACTTAATGAGTGTATCTAGCTAGTTAAAGGTATGTATCTAGAAACGTAAGGAAGTGTATCTAGCTACTAGAGGTGAGTGTATCTAACAAACGTAAGGAAGTGTATCTAGCTATCTAGAGGTGAGTGTATTTAACAACTTAATGAGTGTATCTAAATAGTTAAAGATATGTATCTAGAAACGTAAGAAAGTGTATCTAGCTACCTAGAGGTATGCAGAGATTACTTATTTACTTATCAGTTATCATTTATTAATGAGTTAGTAACCTGCCACTTACCTATGAAGGGCATAATAAACATTTGATTGTCGAGTAAATTGTATGGACAAACACCAGTGGTGCCTTATTGTAAAGCGAATGCATTGATTACTAGTAGAGTAGTAGTTACGATAATCGACAAGACTTGGTAGTTTATTCTGATGCAAGTGTGACTCTTTATTGCATCCACACTTCATTACAAGCAAATCATACAGCAAACAAAACACTAATAGAGTGGTACACATCAGTTCGGAACTTGACTACAACGAGAACTCAACACCCAACAAAGATTTAGCTCCGTAATAGGATTGACTGACTTCACTCATCATGTTAAGTTATTGACAGTTATCGAAACTTCATTGACCTTTAGTGCAACAGAAATACAACCACATTTAAATAAGTAAATCAATTAATGATATGATTTTGCCCCTGCACATCACCCGAGTGCCGCCGTCGTCAACAACCTAGGTGACGAATTACTCCGACGACGATCCCACCACTCACCTTATCACCGCTCATCCACCGTCGCCAACCACCATTGCTTGAAATTTTACAGATCTCGAATTTCAAATCAATATTTCCATAAATATAGCATAACAACAAGTCGTAAAATAGTGTTAATTGGGGAAGTTGATGTCGCCGGAGGTCACTGATCGTGAATGTCACCGGTGATGGAGAAGCCACCAACACCATCATTATCGATAAAATGCAAACTTCGCAGAAGAGCAGTGGTTCTCCGACAACAACTGTGTAGTTCGGAAGGGAGATATCCGACGCCGACGTTGGTACGGGTGGTCGGCGTCGGTATGGGTGGCCGGGGGTGTTAGGTTAATATGTGAGAAGTCGGGGTGGGGTCTGTGTTTGAAAGGAGAAAGGAAATAAAAGAGTTTTTGGGATTTAATATTAACCGTAGATTTATTTGAACTTGGGGATGATCGGGAGTTCGTAGGTTCGCACCGAACTTTTAGTTCGCACGAGATCCTATTTCTATATATATATATATATATATATATATATATATATATATATATATATATATAGAGTAAATTGATAAACAGTACCAATATAAGGACCCATTTTTATAAACAGTACCAACACAATCAATAATTCGTAATCAATACCAAAATATTAACTTTTATCTATGAATAGTACCAAGTCGCCTAAAAATCTCATCTTAACCTACTATATAAAGTCTAAGAAACCATCATTTAAGTACAAAACTTGACTCATTCATTTCCAAACTCCCTCTGTTAGATGAAAGCATAAGCAAAGTAGGAAAAAAATGGAGTAAAAAGGCGACTTGGTACTATTTGTAGATAAAAGTTATTATTTTGGTACTGTTTACTAATTATTGATTATGTTGGTACTGTTTATAGAAAAGGGTCTTTATATTGGTATTGTTTATTAATTTACTCATATATATATATATATATATATATATATATATATAGAGAGAGAGAGAGAGAGAGAGAGAGAGAGATAAGATCTTGTAAGTTTGGTTTCTTATGGTGAGTTTGCGCTTTGAAATCTCAACCACTAGATTATAATAGAGATGAATGGTCAAGATCTAATCTTACCTGTCATATAAACCACTGCCATTTACTTATTTTCTCTTTTTTCTAGTGTTACTCTTTTTTTTTTTTTACTTTAATTTTTTTATCTCCTCTTTTTTTTACCTCGTGTTATTATGCTGTTATTGTGCTTTTTTTTTAACGACTTTGATTTTTTTTTTTTTCAGTTTTTTTTTTAGCTTTAATTTTTTTTTTCTCGTTTTTTTACCTCATGTTATTATGCTGTTATTGTGCTTTTTTTTTTTTTACTTTGATTTTTGGGATAATTCACGTGGCGCCCCTGAGGTTTGACTTAATTCACGTGGTACCCCTGACTTTAGGAATGTGCACATGGTACCCCTGAACTTTTACTTTAGTGCACCATCTACTCTTATTTGTTTTTCTGTTATAACACCGTTAACCCCATCTTTTCTTTTCCCCTTCATCCTTACTTTATTGTCCCCCCATTTCACACTCATAAAGAAATTCCAATCAATCCACCCAAATTGCAGACTCCCTGACTCCTTGCTTCCTTCGTTTTTCCTGCAACATCCGCAATTACTTCCACCAGACTTCCCCAAATTTAACCATCCACCACCATCCTCGCACAACAATTATTTGATTATTTGAGGAACTAGGTAATTATTGAAATACCAAAATTTGGATTTGAAAAATTAATTAAGTTGTTGGTTTCTGAAATTGCGGGATATTTTCTTTGATTTTTGGAAGAAAACTATTGAGCAAGCATATGGTTATCAAAACCACAATTTTTGATTGATTGAATGAGAAATTGTTGATGAAGTTGGCCCGTCTTTTTTATTTCTTCATGAGTCAAATGGGGGAAAATAGAGTAAGGATGAGTGGTGGCGACAGTTGAAATACGGAGCCATGGTGATCTCGGCTTGGTGATGCAACAATGGGCTTCTGGTGGTGCGAGTCTGTGGCGACAGAGAACAGTGTTGCTGCTCTCAGGTGGTTGTTGTTGACGGGGAGGATCAAAGGAGACTTGTCGTGGTGGTGTGGTGGCTGTTGGTGAATTGGACTCGGGTTTTGATTCCGAGTTCACTATTAAAGATGGAGATGGTGAATGCAGGTGGCTGTTGTGGGGCTCTAATTAAGCCATGAAGATTGTGAGATGATGATATTGATGTTGGTGCGCCGACTTGAGCCACGGTGACTGATAGTGGGGTTTGTCGCCATGGATGCTAGGAATTGACGCATGTGGTGGTGAATTTAGTAGCTGGCGTCGGATTCGGTTTCAGCAACACATCGAAGTGGTCGATTGGCGATTGTGGTGGATTGCGGTGTGGGAACTTGTGGTGGTTGAACTCCGGGCTGGTTGATGTCGCATGTCGTAACAGAGGGCGGCCATGAGAAGTGCATTTGATAGTGGGAGAATATGGGTAATGGGGAATGTGAAAGGTTATTGGTGTTAGATGGTAAATGCAGGTAGAAGAAAATGGCAACGAAAATAGCAGAGGTTGAAATGGTTAGGTGAATTGGTTTTTCAAGGTCAAGGTTGACCTTTGATTTGCTTTGCTCCTCTGTTTCTTTCTTTTAACCTCCTTTGACCCAATTTTCGTCACTCGGGTTTTGCTCCATTTATTACCTACAAGATAAACGAAACACGGAGGTGAGAAGTTGAATGGGTGATTGATGTCGTGAGCCGAGAAGTGTGAACCATGGTGGTGAATTTGGTGGTTATTAATGGAGTATGAAATTATGGATGAATTTGTGAATGGTGGGGTTAATTAGGATGAGAGAGAAAGGGAAAAGGTGTTAGGATGAGAGGGGAAGAGGTGGGGTTAACGGTGTTATAACAGAAAAACAAATAAGGGTAGATTGTGCACTAAAGTGAAAGTTCAGGGGTATCATGTGCACATTCCTAAAAGCAGGGGTACCACTTGAATTAAGCCAAATCTCGGGGGCACCACGTGAATTATCCCTTATTTTTTTTACGACTTTGATTTTTTTTCTTTTTTTTGCCACGTGTTATTGTGTTGTTATTCCGCTGTTATTGTTATTCTGGTGTCATTGTGATGTTATTCAGGTGTCACTTTGTTTTTTTTACTACTTTTGATTTTTTTTACTTTTTTCTACCACATGTTATTGTGCTGTTATTCTGGTGTTATTGTGATGTTATTCCGGTGTCACTTTGATTTTTTTACTACTTTTGATTTTTTTACTTTTTTTACCACATGTTATTGTGCTGTTATTCTGGTGTTATTGTGATGATATTCCGATGTAACTTTGATTTTTTTTACTACTTTGATTTTTTTTTTTTCCGTGTTATTGTGTTGTTATTGTAGTGTTATTGTGGTGTTATTGTAGTGTTATCCGTGTGTTATTGGAGCATTATTCTGGTGTTATTGTTGTGTTATTGTAGTATTATTCTGGTGTTATTGTTGTGTTACCCGAAAGTAAGTATTCACTCTGCAATCTACTCTATTATAAAAGAAACAATCAAACTACATCTTCCTCCTATAAAGAATATATAAAGAGAACTTTATCTTCTTTAGGTCAAAGGCTCATTTCTTGTTAACATGATCTGCTCCTATCATGTGAAAAAGAGCGAGGAAGAGTATACTAATCAAAACAAGAGCCATCGTGTAACAGGGTAGACAAAATCATTTGGTAATATTATTGTTATTATTTTATTATGCAACAAGCCAACAAATACAGTAGCAATAATTGCGTAGAATGCCAGCAACACCTCATTAAGTGTCTCTTAACAAGAACCACATATTTATTCCCCCATGTCCTTTATTAAAATAATTTTGTTTTCTTAAAATACGGAAGGAACTCAAGAACCAAATTACTTGCCCCACTACCGGTTCAAACGAAGAAGTGATAACAAACAAGAGCAAGACCAAAACCATGAGAGCGGTGACAAGAAAAGAAGAAATTCATCAAGCCTAAGCAATATTTACTTCTTCCGCATTGCCTGAGCATGCTTGTATACCAATCAAAGCAACATTTTCACCAATGTACGCCCGTCCCTCTGTTGAATTAATGCCACCATGACTTATTCGCCTTCCTCCACCATCATGCTCATCCGACTCCTCACCTCTGTTCCACCACGACAACCACCGATTCCTCCTCTAGACAACTCCACATTCAAGTCACCATGGCCCCGTATCGAACCGCCCAACAGTAGCAGACAACCGTCGCTATCCTTCATGCACTTGCACCACCACTCCCGCAATAAAATTAAACAATTGATCTTCACCTTTTATCAGCTAATCAATCCTTAATAATCTTCTTAATCATAACGATTGCGATTAGGTAATGTTGGTCATCAACTTCTTGAACTGAGATCGACATTACCGTCACCATCGGTGGTTGAATTAGCTTGCTGAATTCATTTTGTTTGATTAATTGGCAAGATTGATTCATTTTGTAGATGCTTAAAAACCGCTAATTGATTGTTAATTAATGCTGCTACGTAATTTTTCCCCCAAATTTCGAGGCTTTTGTTTCAGGGATTCTGACGTTCTATAACTAAAAGAGATTTTGGAGAGAGAACCCGTTTTGTTTGATCTGATGCGTTTTGACTCGAGATTGTGTTTTTTCTTAAAAAAAATATGAGATCTAAATCTCAGCCCTTCATTTATGTTTATCTAATTGTGCAGATTTTTAAAGACAAACTCAAAGATAAGAATCCAAACTCACGAGATCCTCCCTATATATATATATATATATATATATATATATATATATATATATATATATATATAAATTAGGATCACATGAGTCACTATCTTTTTTTTGAGTCATGTGAAATCACACTTATGTATCACACGCTCTACACAAAAATATCACGATTTTTGTTTTTACGAATAATTTTTTTTTTATGGATATTTTTTTTTTCGTCTGAGCTGTGATATTGTTTAGTATAACCTGTGATATTGTATTAAGTTTGTGAGTCCAGTAGAAGAGTATCACAAGTTATACAAAACAATATCACACCTTACAATAAACAATATTACTGGTTATACTAAACAATATCACGAGTTATACTATACAATATCACACCACTGAACCTAACTCCGCCTTTCACCATCGTCATTGTCAGTCATCTTGTCCACCATTTTAATCCGCCATTATCTGTGTCTCCTCTGTTACATAGCTCAACCTCATTAGAGAATAGAGAGAGATAAGAAGACAAGAGGATTATCATAGTATATAGTAACTAATGTATTTATATAATATGGGATTCATTCTTTCTTGTGCATTTGTAAAACGACATGCTCTTTCATGTCTTGTTGCTGCTATCGAAACACCATTAATTTCAATCACTCATATCCTGATCATTCGCACCCCACTGTCAACCGCTATGGGCGTGCACCTCCCCTGCTTATCGAAGCCAACAAATGGAACCCAGATCCGTATTCCTTGCAACTCAAGCCTAATCCTTGAATTGAATTAGAAATTGAAATGGCGGCAGTAACGTAGTCGAACGGATCGAAATATGAGAGTATAGCATTTATCAGGGTTGTTTTCTTAATATGAGGTATTGTATAAACCTTGAGCTTATTGTTTTATTTTTTTCTCCAATGCCGTATTACTGCAATAGTTCACTCATCCCTTATCATTTTTTTTAAAAAATGTGGGTGATTTGTCGATCCAGACCAGTGACATCTGCTAGTCGTCCAGCCTACATGGGCCCATGTGTTCCAGCTAATATACGTGATAACGACACATTTGCTTGTAAGTTTGCATAATTGCAGTTTATCCCAACTTGTCGACTAACCTTATGTACCATCGTGATATTCTTGTGTACATCGTGTGATACATAAGTGGACTTATGAGACTTAAAAATATAGGTAAACTCACCAGATCTGTGATATATATGAGGATAGAGTTTCCATAAGATAATACATTGTAGAATATTCTAAGATATGGACATCCATATAATATTATATTATAATATTTCATAACACTCCCCCTTGGATGTCTATCACTGAAGAAGATGCCTCGTTAAAAACCTTCTTAGAAAAACCCATGGGAAAAACACCAGTGAAAGAAAGAGTACATTAATCTTCAAACACGCATAATAAGCTGCCTCGCTAAAACATTTTCATGGAAAACCCAGTGGGACAAAACCATGGCTAAGGAAAAATAGTACAACGCGTGCTACTCCCCCTGATGATTAAATTATGGGAAATAATCTGTATACTTCCCTTATTATTAAGGATTATAACGAATTTAATGAAGACGATACTAGTCATAAAATAAAAATACATAAACAAAATTAAAGGATTCAGAAATAACCTTCGGTCCTAGCAAATACGGCCTAAGAACAATATCAAAATAGATATTCGCCTATCAGTTGCACCCAAGACGATATGAGATATGCCCTATTGATTATGCTAGAATCGATCTAAAATTTTCTCAAAAAATTTAGGTTTTTGTGTTTTTCTTACCGATGAGAAGAGGCAAGAGAATGAGTAGAAAAACTAGGTCTAAAAATAATCTCCCTCTAACCTACTTAAACCGTGAATTAGGTTAGTAATAGGGTAGATATTTTCTTCCTTAGTTTCGGCCCATATAACCGAAATAAGGAGTATTATTTCCTTATTTTGGTTATTCCAAAAATGTATAAAATGTGTTAAATTGTCATCTAGTGAGGATCGAACCCATGACCTCTTGGTTTGTGTACCCTCACTATAACCACTATGACACATTCATCTTGTTGATATTAAATATAACCGATTACATTTAATTACGAATTAACAGATTAATTCGTCCAAGCTAACATTACATACATTTAATTAAATATAACTTATTATATTCAATTTACGAATTGACAGTTAATTCGTCTCAACTAATATTATTTAATCTTCATTAAATAATTATCTCATCAACATATTGACTAACTGTTTAGTCATATTAGGCATCAATGTGATCATATTTCTATAACCACATCTCTCAAACACATCCTATAGGTGTGACCTTTAGGGAGCAGTTGATCACTGCCATCTGTATGATAATAACGTCAAACTTTCTAGCAAGCCAACCGTTATTAGGTAAACGTTAATCAACTGATTAAATATACGAAGTATACCCTTGTGAACCTGTAAGAGATTTACAAATGTTATCACACTAATTTGTGGAGGACACAAGCTCCAACAAACTCCCACTTGTCCTCACAAGTGTATGTGCGATAACCGATTCTCATATCCTAAAATTTCTCCCACTCAATGTAAAACAATTTGCAAATCCGTATTCACAAAGGTCGTATTTTACAAGCGATCATTATCAAGAGTGGTTTCCCCGACTAGAGAGTAACTGTAACACCCCGATTTATGAAGGAGCCTTTAGCAAGACATTCCCTAATAAACCGGACTGTTACCATCTCGGTTTCCCGAGGTAGTGAATAACAAATTAAACTCCAAAGCAAAATATATAATTACTTTAACTTAATTATTACAAAACCTCTTTTACATCAAATTACAAGGAACTAACATAAATGAAAGTGAAAGTCTTCTAAATGACGATCTAGCTACTAAGTCTTCTGATCCAGTGTCTCACGCCCATCAAGCTCCCAGCCTATCTCATAAACCTGTCAAGCCTGCTCCCCAATATTTGGATCGTCACAGGTGTTCACGAATACACAGGGTCAACCACGAGGTTGAGTAGGGAATACAATGAAACAACAAAATATGATATGCATGCTCCTCCGTCACCTCCATCTCCATCTCAACTCATATCTCATAACCCGAACACCCACCATACCGATCCCCTAGACTATATATCGACCGTAGCCGATCCGCCACTCGCACTGAGGACGCCAGGGCAAGTCTGCGAGACCCGCCCGGGCCTTATCACAACATCATCTTCACCACACCACATCACCACAACATCCTCCATCTCCAATGCATATGAATGCTCAAAAGAAATTAATGCAACACAATATATATATCTTTGAACCGATCAATCATAAAATCATGCCGGTTACCAAATGTTGTGATAACATACTCAATACGATCAATTCAGTCAATCACCTTCCAATATATGAATCATAACGTAAATCAACAGCCACGAAGCAAGTCAACGTTCACCGTTTGGTCATACGAAACACAAACAAGTCAACACAATTCAACATCAACGATAATAAGTCAAGTGTATTTCCCTACCTTTTCGCAATCCAAGCACACACAAGCAATCACTTATGATCCTTCACTTATCCATCACCTACATAACATAATTATGTATAATTACCATCTACTCAGTCAATTAATCATGCACATAACCTAGACTCATCATAACTTAATAGGAATATCAATTTAAAGAACAAACACGACTTTTCCTGATTTTCCTGCTCATGGCAGACTCGGTATAAAATGAATAACTAATTCCAGAAAATTCGAATTGATGCAAGGCCAATTGAATTGGAACCCCATGAGTCTTAGCTACAATTTATATCTAACGTGTTTTTCTCAAATTCCAAACTTATCAAGGGTTTTCAGACTGATTTCCAAAACTGACAGAAACCGTCGCATAAAAAGTATTGATTCATAAAACGAGTTTAAAACATTATTTTTCAGAAATTCCAAATCCTATTATCATCTAGACTATACAAATATGATGTATGAAGAAGCCTCATAACTGAATCGACATAAAAATTAGGGTTTCAAATCATTTTCCACAACCAAATCAGATTCGCGGACTTTTCAACGACATGTTCATAAATAATTTACCTAGGACAAACCATAAGGAATTTGACTACGAGATTTTATATGCATAAACTAGACATCAAATAAACAGGACTCTCTTTTCAAACTTTTCGAAGAAGACGACTTTAAAACAGTATAAACAATGGAATGAAATCGACTTACAAACTGGGAAATCGAATTAGGTTGAAATCGATGAGAAATCTTCAATCAATTGAAAGGCTCGACAATTGTTCTTCCTCTCCCTCTCTCTAGGTTTAGAAATGGTTTTATGAATGATAAAATGAAATTAGAAATGACCCAACTGTTAAAAATAAAAACCTTGGCCAAAACATAAAAGAAACCGTCAACCCATTGACCTGGTTTTTTTCGTCAAGTGCACTCGGCCAAGTAACACACACTCGACCGAGTACCAACCAAGTACTCGACCGAGTACTCCAACTAAAATACGGAGTATTACAATGTAAATGGGTGATATGATTTTTGACCCAAAAGACAAAATGTGATGTAACCCGACTCAACATATACGATATAAACCCGACTTAATAACATTCACGATATTACGATGCAACCAATATAAAATGTATAATAACTAATATATAATAATATCCGTTTACTCGATTATATAAAATACGGGGTATTACAGTAACTTAACTGATAAACGAATCATCATTCGAGCATGGCCATGCATTTCAGTTACAACTCCTCGAGTGGCCCTGAGAAATAACTATACCTGATAAGGGTTGGATATTTTCCTCAACTCAAATCCTGCATATGTAAGCACAGTATGAAATGACCCAGAAAAAATCTACTTAGCCTCCGATTCACGGCGGACCGTGAGAAAGAAACCAAAGTCACCCAAAAACTGCCTTAATCTCAAGAGACAGTCGATAGTCAAAAGAATCGACTCTAGGAACACAATGGATGTCCTATCTACGACCTGGCACCGAATGTTTTTAAACATTTAGGACTCCATTACGTTGGCACAAAAAGATTTGTTTTACGAGGTATCATTATAATCTCGCATTTGTGATCGATCAGTCAACAGTTTGACTTATGGCTCGTTGAACCCACCATCAATCGACTGCACAATATAATAGCCGGAGTTATCAGCTCACATGGGCGATTACGGACCAAATAAATATAATGTAATTCAGTTCATTTTGTGGTGTTCAAAGTTGTCAGTACAATCCACATGAAAAACAAAATATTATAATAAAACGATGAAGTTATAAATAGTATATGAAAAAGATAATGTATCAAATCCATAATCAAGTACTACAACTCAGGAACACGTTTAATTCCCATGGATGTAACGTGTCCTACATGCTTATCATAATTCAACGATTCAGTAGTAGAATCTGCTACAACACTCTGTTTGGAACTCTTCCAGGTGACCGACACCATTAAGAGTGAAGACGAACCCGGACTGAGATTTTGAATCATCTCGATCCGTTTGGAAGCTAGCATCTGCGTAACCGATTGCGCATGGCTTAGTATCGCCTCCATAAGTCAATACCCAATCCTTAATCCTCCGTAGGTACTTGAGGATGTTTTTGACAGCTATCCAGTGTGTTTCACCTGGAGTCTTTTGGTATCAACTCGTCATACTCAATGCATATGCTACGTCTGGACGTGTGCATATCATGGCATACATGATCGATCCTATTGCAGATGCATAAGGAACACGACTCATGCGCTCAATCCCTTCAGGCGTCGTGGGTGACCGAGACTTGCTCAACTGCATCCTAGACGTCATTGGAAGGTTCCCCTTCTTGGAGTTGGTGATGCTGAACTTCTCAAGAATCTTATCCAAATAAGACTCCTGACTAAGTGATAACGTCCGTCGTGATCTATCTCGGTAGATACGGATTCCCAAAATGCGCTGTGCCTCACCCAGATCTTTCATCTGGAAATGGTTCTTCAACCATTCTTTAACCGAAGATAGGAGAGGAATGTCATTCCCAATCAGGAGTATGTCATCGGCATACAATATCAAGAATACAATCTTGCTCCCACTCGACTTGATATATAAGCATGGTTCTTCGACCGATCGAGTGAAACCATACTCTTTTATCACCTGGTCGAAACGATGATTCCAACTCCGAGAAGCTTGCTTTAGTCCATAAATAGAACGCGTAAGCTTGCATACTTTCTTAGGATGTTTAGGATCTATGAAACCTCCGGGTTGCACCATGTACAACTCTTCCTCCAAATAACCGTTTAAGAAGGCGGTTTTCACATCCATTTGCCAAATTTCATAATCATGAAATGCGGCTATCGCTAAGATTATCCGAATGGAACGTAGCATGACTACAAGTGCAAAAATCTCATCATAATGCAATCCGTGCACTTGAGTGAAACCTTTTGCCACAAGTCGTGCCTTATAGGTATCTGGTTGCGCGTCTACATAACGCTTTATTTTGTAAAGCCATTTGCACTGTAGAGGTTTTACCTTATTAGGTAAATCAACTAGATCCCATACGTCATTCTCATACATGGAGTCCATCTCGGATTGCATGGCTTCGAGCCATAGCTTTGAGTCGGAACAGGTCACAGCACCTTTATAGGTAACGGGTTCATTACTCTCTAGGAGTAAAACGTCATTCTCCTCGACCATACCAATGTATCTGTCCGGAGGATGAGAGACTCTACCCAACCTCCTAGGTTCCTCAAGAATATTAACTGTATCATCAGTTGGAGGAACAGCTTCCTCCATCTGTTCTTCGGTTGTTGGTTCTGGAATCTTCGACAGCTCGAAGGTTCTATTACTCGTCTTGTTCTCGAGAAATTCTTTCTCTAAGAACGTCGCACTAGCCGCAACAAAAACTCGATGTTCGGTAGGCGAATAGAAGTAATGACCAAATGTTCCTTTTGCATAACCTATAAAGTATGTCTTGACCGATCGCGGGCCGAGCTTATCCTCGTGTCTCCACTTGACATAAGCCTCACAGCCCCAAACCCGAATAAAGGACAAGTTAGGTACCGTTCCCTTCCACATTTCATATGGAGTCTTGTCGCCACCTTTAGACGGACTTCGGTTAAGTATAAGAGCAGCTGACAAAAGAGCAAAACCCCATAATGAATCAGGCACTACCGTGTGACTCATCATGGATCAAACCATATCAAGTAAGGTTCGATTTCTCCGTTCGGACACACCATTCAATTGAGGTGTTCCAGGTGGAGTTAATCGCAAAACGATTCCACGGTCTTTCAGGTGTTGATCAAACTCATTTGAAAGATATTCGCCACCCCGATCTGAACGGAGTGCTTTAACCTTTCTACCCAGTTGGTTCTGTACCCTGTTCTGGTATTCCATGAATTTCTCAAAGGACTCACTTTTATGCTTCATTAAGTAGACATATCCGTATCTACTCAAATCGTCCGTGAAAGTGATAAAATATCTATAGCCATCTCTAGCGGTAATTGACATAGGTCCACATACGTCCGTATGTATGAGTCCTAATAGGTCACTAGCGCGCATTCCAACACCTTTGAAGGAAATTCGAGTCATCTTGCCAATAAGACATGATTCACACGTGCCATATGTAGAAAAATCGAATGCGGGAATGGTCCCATTATCGTCGAGTTTCTTCACGCGTTTCTCATTTATGTGTCCCATTCGACAATGCCATAGATAGGTTTGATCTTTGTCACCAACCTTTATTTTCTTATTATTCACGTGTAATACTTCTGTGGTTTGGTCTAAGATATAAATTTCATTCATGGAAACTGCTTTGCCATAAATCATTTCATTGAAAGAGAAAATACAGCTATTATCCTTTATTGAAAATGCAAAACCGTCTTTAGCAAGTACAGAAACAGAAATAATGTTCTTAGACAAACTGGGTACATAGTAACAGTTATTTAAAAATAACTCAAAACCACTAGGGAGTTGGATTACATATGTTCCCTTCGAGACAGCAGCAACTCGTGCTCCATTCCCGACACGCAGGTCCACATCACCTTTTTCGAGAGGTATGATGTTCTTTAGGCCCTGCAAATGATTACACAGATGAGAACCACAACCAGTATCAAGTACCCAAGTTCCGAAACTTGCATGGTTAATCTCAATCATATGAATATAAGATGACATACCAACAGGAACGACGCGGCCTGCTTTGATGTCCTCACGGTAGACGGGACAGTTCCTCCACCAATGTCCAGTCTTGTGACATTGGTGGCACTCTATGTCACCACCCTTGCTCTTTGCCTTGCCCTGTGAGCCACTAGTCTCACCAGGCGCACTCTTACCGTTTCCTGGCTTCTTAAACTTTGGCTTACCTACAGCTAGGTCGCCATGAGCCTTGCCCTTACCTTTGAACTTGTTTGAAATCATGAGAACATCCTGCTTCATGCTCCCACTCAATTTCATATCCTTCTCAGTCTGTACGAGAAGGGAGTGTAGCTCATGAGGACTCTTTTTCAAGTCATTCATGTAGTAGTTCGCCCTGAAAAGGGCAAAACCATCGTGAAGAGAATGAAGCATTCGATCAATGACAATGCTCTCACTGATTTTACAATTCAGTGCCTCCAGCTTCTCGACATTCTCAATCATGTGAAGAATGTGTGGGCTAACCGGTTGGCCCTTCTGGAGTTTCGCATCAAAGAACCGACAGGTATGCTCATATGTAACGATTCTCGGTGCTTTTGAGAACTTGTTAGTGAGCGTAGTGAAAATCTTGTTTGCACTTTGGGCAATGAAGCGTCTCTGCAAATTGGTTTCCATTGCAAAGATGAGTACGCTCTTTATCGCACCCGCTTCCATAACGAAATCACTATAAGCGAGTGACTCGTTGACTCCTGCATTGGGGCCTGGGTTGACCGGTATTGGCTCAGTTAAGTACTTGAGCTTACCGTCGGCAATGGCAAAGATTCCGTAGTGCCGCCTCCCGATCCGCAAAGTTGGACCCGTCATTTTTCGACGTGTGGAACCGATTCATCCGGTCGATGAATATTTTCACCAGACGCGCGATCAAGAGTGGCACTAGGCATTGGGATTGCGTTATTTCCAGCCATTTGTTGTAACAGTATTATCAAAAATAATCGTGTTCTACACTGCGAAAGAAGAATAAAAATAATAAGCATGTGCATCGTTTTGATTTTAAGTCTAATGAACTACTGTCATAACGCGAAAACTCAAAACATTTATACAATTGACCTCCCTCAAGAATTATACAAATGATCCCAAGACTCAATTCTCTGTAAATTGATAAGCTAACCTTTTAGCTAATTCTACTGTTAGAATTCTTGGTCGATAAATTTCTGTAAATTCTATCTTTAGTCCATCATAATCACGAGAAACTCTTCGGACTATGATGTTGAGGTAAACTAAGGCAACACAACTACTTACCCAACGTAGAAGGGGTCATATTATGCCTGCCGACGAAGAAGGGATTCATAGTTGTTTGCCCTTATAAAGACTAATCTCAATTTCCGTTTTAGAGGAAGATCCCATCAACTTTATTTTAATTCATTTTAAGTGAACTAATATCTAGCATGCGAGAATGAATAAACTAAGGTGATGGCTTAAAAAGACTGTGACATTTGTATGTCCATGTAAACTAACATACAACCTATATGAGTCAATTTTCATGCATTTTAGTAGTAGGTGGTTTGGTTTTAGGCGGAATATGATGCATAAACTAACATGTGAATGAAAAGCAATAAGAATGAAAACGTAAAAACAGTAAAAGTCCTAGTGTGGCCTATCCTATCAAAATGAACAATAAATACAAGTTTGGAATCCATCATTGGACCCGAGAAGCTTATCTTGATGTTCCATCTTGATCCATGTAGCGGGAGTGAGCTCCAATCTCCATCTTTAGTCTTCTTTGAAATTACAATAAATAAAATTACATAATAAACCTA
The DNA here is from genome assembly GCF_048544455.1 of Silene latifolia. Lineage (NCBI taxonomy): Eukaryota > Viridiplantae > Streptophyta > Magnoliopsida > Caryophyllales > Caryophyllaceae > Silene > Silene latifolia. The sequence goes on along the minus strand of NC_133537.1, from coordinate 136,340,566 downwards.
TTTATTACAATCTAATTTCAAAACCCAAAACTAAAAATAAAGGAGATTCGAGATCTCACAATTTACAACCGATTGCAAAAATAAATACGTAAATAAATTCATTCAATCGATTCATTCAACAAAATTAAAATGCATCAACTAAAAATAAATTAAACATACATGACACAATTCCTTAATTATGTTGATTAATTTATCCAAACCACCTATTTAATTGATCAAATTAAGTGACAATTCCTCAATAATCACTATAAATTTAATCTTAATTCACATTAAACTTGTAATATGAATTCAATCCGTCAAAATTTTAAACTGCTTTAAAATAATTGGTATCTTATAATTATGAACCGCTTCACAATAATTAATTTGCCAAAACAAAACAAAAACAAGACTATTTTTTTATTATCTCGGCAAACCCCAAAAAAAAAAACAGATTTTTTTTTTTGTATACAGCCCTGTCGTGAACAGTAATAAAACAGGAATTTTTTTTTTTTTTTTTATCTTTTCTCGGTAAAACTGAAAAGAAACAAAAACAGCCCGTAATCTTTTCTCGGTTTTTCAGCAAAAACTGAATAGAAAAAAAAAACAGATTTTTTTTTTTTAAATTACTGTTCATCCGTGAACAGTAACGGAAACGAAAAAAAAAAAATTCCACGGCTCAAAAAACAATCCAGCCGATTACATTTTTTTTCTCGCAAACCCTAATTATTGTTTACAAATAATTTTATGAAAATCATCAAAATTAAAATTCGTGGCCTTGGCTCTGATACCACTTATGGGAAATAATCTGTATACTTCCCTTATTATTAAAGATTATAATGAATTTAATGAAGACGATACTAGTCATAAAATAAAAATACATAAACAAAATTAAAGGATTCAGAAATAACCTTCGGTCCTAGCAAATACGGCCTAAGAACAATATCAAAATAGATATTCGCCTATCAGTTGCACCCAAGACGATATGAGATATGCCATATTGATTATGCTAGAATCGATCTAAAATTTTCTGTAGAAATTTAGGTTTTTTGTGTTTTTACTGATGAGAAGAGGCAAGAGAATGAGTAGAAAAACTAGGTTTAAAAATAATCTCCCTCTAACCTACTTAAACCGTGAATTAGGTTAGTAATAGGGTAGATATTTTCTTCCTTATTTTCGGCCCATATAACCGAAATAAGGAGTATTATTTCCTTATTTTGGTTATTCCAAAAATGTATAAAATGTGTTAAATTGTCATCTAGTGAGGATCGAACCCATGATCTCTTGGTTTGTGTACCCTCACTATTACCGCTATGACACATTCATCTTGTTGATATTAAATATAACCGATTATATTTAATTACGAATTAACAGATTAATTTGTCCAAGCTAACATTACATACATTTAATTAAATATAACTTATTATATTCAATTTACGAATTGACAGTTAATTCGTCTCAACTAATATTATTTAATCTTCATTAAATTATTGTCTCATCAACACATTGACTAACTATTGACTAACTGTTTAGTCATATTAGGCATCAATGTGATCATATTTCTATAACCACATCTCTCAAACACATCCTATAGGTGTGACCTTTAGGGACCAGTTGATCACCGTCATCTGTATGATAATAACGTCAAACTTTCTAGCAAGCCAACCGTTATTAGGTAAACGTTAATCAACTGATTAAATATACGAAGTATACCCTTGTGAACCTGTAAGAGATTTACAAATGTTATCACACTAATTTGTGGAGGACACAAGCTCCAACATACATAACTTGATGTATCTTGAAATGATCCATGCTCTGACATTGCTTCTTGACAATCGTTGAAGTAGTACCCATTGTGGTTGGTAAACTTGAATCTTCACTCAATAGTAATTCTTGACAACTTCAATATCATATTTCTTTGAGAACTTACAGTCTGGATATAATCATTTCATAATAACTCGTGGATCTTCATTTCAGTTAATACTTCCGCAATATAGTTTCTCCTCAATAAACGACATTCCATTATATGTCAAAAACAATTGTCATCTCAATCCATCATGATGACATGACTAAACTATAGCGTAATAATGCGCTTATAGTGCTACCTCATTAAAAACCTTGTCAGGAAAAAATCCATTGGGACAAAAATCCTAGTCAAAGGGAAAAAGAGTGTAGCTATCATTCCTTAATTCCTTGTCTTGAGGAGAATCAATCCGATAATTATTGAATTAATCATCCAATACCTTTGAGCAATTTTCTTTGCTAAACCACATATGTATGGATTGACATTCTCATTGTAGACTTTAACTACATTCCAATCGTTATGGTACTTCTGGACCATAAGCTAATTTCATATGTTTAGCAAGAAGCTCATTTAAATCTAAATTCTCATATGCTCAAACTTCAGGTTGAGACAATAATAATTTTCTTCAACTAAACTCTACAGGAGTTTGAATATTCCATTTTGTAAATAATCATGATAACCTTTCAATCGTGTCGTAGAGGTTCATATATAATCATGAGTTCCCACTTTTCAATTAATCAAACATCATCATTTGATGATCGTTTATAAGAGGCTCCTATAGAGAGTTATCCTCGTTCGAGTATGTCATAAGACAACATTTCTCCTTTTTAAATATTTATTAACATGTGCATGCATATGATATGAAACAAATTTCTAAATAACATATTCTAAAACAATGCAATAATAATAATAATGTATATTGCAAAACTAAATGAAATGATGAACTTACTATCTATATGCACATGATGATGACTCGATAATGCAAACTGTACAGTTTCCTTTTCCAATATTCATAACTTAAATTGACTTCAGATCAATAACTGGACATCTAGTCCATGAGATCATTTATAATCATAGATTATATGTCGACAATCAAAATGGACGTAAATATAAGATCCTCAATTTCTAATCCATTAAACTCCGCGCGCAAATGCATATCGGTTCCTTAACCATATCGATATAATTTCAACATCTCATGATATTGTCAGTACTGAATCAGTGATATCTGAATATATATACGGTACCATTCCTTTTCTATATAGGCCATCTATTATCATTCATATATATATGTCACTTTCGGGATATCGAAATTTCTTACTATATACGAGTACCAACTGCCAATGCTTGTCATTTTCTTATTACTTGAAATATGCGAACCGATATGACTTTCACACTATATTTCACGTGTGGATATTGTTTAATTGACAAGAATCTAATTTTTCATTACATATATTTTCTATGACTAATGTATGGCTCGCTATATCACATATAGGGCTAATCTGTCTATAATTAAATCATAGATTTTTATGTAATATATCACATTTTGATAAGGTGATCAAACTAGTATTATAATACATCTTTATAATCAAATGAATACCATCATTTCTAATTCCATGAACCTCTACTCGGCGTATTTCATATTGAGAACAAACCGCTGAACTTCTGGTTCAGTTAAGGATAATATACTTGTTTATTTTACCCGCTTTCCTTATCATTCTCCCCTAAGGTGGTAAAAACCATAATCACCTTAGACCTTAATTTCTCATATCACCAATAAGAATTTATATGAGCATTTTTGTATAATAACGAAATCTTTTGGGAAGTAACATATAATGTAGTTGGATTTTAAATGTGCTGAATCACAATGCCCTTTTCGGAGACTAATGATTTCATATAATAATCAAACTGTAATTCTGACAAAATAACTACTCAGAAAATCATTATGTAGCTATAAGCCTCTTAATATAGTGTCAATTCGTACATGAACATTTAAGTTTTTTATTACACTCCGAGTAGTTGTAAGATCTCCAATATCAAATATACTCAGTCGTCGTGTAATGCCTTTCAGCACTTATATTTTTTTTAGGATAAACTTCAGGTTTATCAAAATGGGTATAATAGGAACCCTGATGGCCTCAACTGTCACATTTTAACCATTTCATGTCAACTTTCTTAATTTGCCCAAAATCCATGGCGATCTTTCATATGTATATTGGGCGTGTTTGAAAAACTTCACTTATCACACACCACATTTTTAGTTGACTATATTTCTCATGCAAATCTTATGGTTAGAAATACATTATCCAATCGGATAAATGATGTGACATAGGACACAATAAGTGTCCCTTATATGTAGGTAAGATTCATCAATATTCCAATAAGGAATATATTCATTCCTCTTTAAGTATTTTCATATGATCGATAATTATAATCGTCGATAAATATAATGATGACATACTCATACTTATCACATCATCACATCCTTTTAATGTGTTCTATAGCATGATGATACATGTAAATTGACCACAATTCAACTTACAAATCAATTATTCCCTTCAAGGTTGATAAAATATTCAACAACTCTCAAATTAGTTGTATTATTCAACCATTCTTCATATATCATATATTGGTCACGTGATCACTTTTATTTCAGGACTAAAGTAAATTGTTGGAATATGTGTCCTCCGACAATAATGCGATCACGACTGTTGATCATGATGATCACATGTTAAAGTCTCATTATAAAGAATACAATTGGGAAGTAATTTTTACTGTCAACTGGTCCACACATATCGGTAATGATTGGCTGACTAGAGTTTGACATTACTGTCGTGCGACGGTGGTGATCAGTTGATCCCCTAGGTCATACCTATAGGGCAACACTCTTAATTGATCAATTAATTGATCGTATAACGTTACGAGTCAATTAATTTAATTAAAATTGGCGGACGATTTCGGAAGTAATATTTACGTATCTCATTGAAATTGATTAAAATGAGACACGGTGCGAAATGTCGAATTGTATCATTACTCGGATGAAATTATTGTTTAAGGAAACAATTAAATTTGAATGAATTATTATAAATACAAATTGTTGTGATTTATAATTGGTAAAATATTTTGGTACAAGTAATTATGAATTACTAAGTCGATTTTTGTATATGACGTATTTTTATTAATACGTTGATTTTTAATATGTTAAAAATACATAACAAATTTATGTAACATATGACATGTGACATATTGACAATTGACAAAAATAAAATGGATTCCATTTTATGAATGTGCCGAAAATAAAGAGGAGGATTAGGCTAATATTGTGTTTGATTATGCTAATGGAAAACACAATCATTTCCTTAATAGACTAGCCTTGCAACCTAGTTTACATTGTGAAGATAAACTCTTGCATGCATTGGCTCACTCTTTTCTTCCCTCCTCTTCCCTTACCCGGTTTTCCATAGGAAAATCAAAGGGGTTTTTTGCCTTATATTTTGATAAACAATACATAACATTGTTGTTGTAGTATTCATTATTCATTCATCTAAAATTTGAGTTTTAGAGAGATAAAAAGCTTCCTTCTTCCTCCTCCCATAAACCGAAAATATTAAGTGTCCTATAATATTTTTGAGTCAATTTTTCTACAAGATTAATATTGTACTAGTATTTATAATATTAATTTTAATTAAGAGTGTGCTTTGGGTATAAAGCTTTGGGAGAGATCCTATACTTGGATCTTAGTTCTTCCACTAAGGAAAGCACAAGAACAAGAGAGAAAGGTGATCTCTCTTGTGCCCATATAAACCGAATTTCCAATGTAAGATGAACATTACTTCTTTATATTGTTTATTGTTTGCATGCATAAGATCATTTATTAATTTTATGACAAATTAAATTAAAACATATATGAATATGTTAAGTATATAGATCTACTTTTCCTTCAATCGGTATCAAGAGCCATGGTTGTTTGCACGCAAATCGGTTAAAAGTTTTTCCGAGTTATAAGAATAACATATAAAACTTGTATAATTTGTGTTATTATGATATATCACGAAAATCATCATGCATGTTAAAATTTCTGGTCCTAAAATGTTTTTAGGATATTTTGGTCAATTTACGGATTTTTATTGTTCATATTATACAATAATGGCATTAAAATATGATTTTATGAGTAAAAATGTCATTTTCGGACTAAAATTAGCTACACTTCGAATTTTCCAGTGATTTTTGGATATGTTGTCACATATAGTATTTTGAGATGACCTGTAAAGTTTCATAATTTTTGGACTTCTTATGCTCGAAAAATGGATTTTTCATTGTTAAAATCGGATTTATGTGAAAAATAGGTTAATATGAGATAAATTTCGAATCTGGTCATAGAAATTTAGTATGTTGTCACATGCAATTTTATAAGATGTGTGTAAAATAATAGGCTATATTGAAGTCTTTTTGCATGATTTATGGATTTTTGAAGAAAAATAGCATGAATAGTGACTTTATTAGTGAAATATTAATAAAACATACTCTATGACTAAGAAAAAATATTATATGTTGCATTTTATTATCTTTTTCAGATCTAAAATTGAAAAGTTGATGTATATAATTTTTCACATGTTTTTATGATTATTTTTGTTAAAACCGATAAACCGCAACATTGTTTTTCCGGATAAATTTCGAAATTTTAACCTAAGTTTTTTGAACATTATGAGTGTCATGGTATTTTTCCAGAATGTTCATGAGTTTAAATTTCAAATTTCAAATTTATTTGAAATTTTGTGATTTATTTGAAGTTTATAGCTTATTTTTATATTTTTAAGTCCATTAATGAACAAATTTTAGAAATATGAGTTAATTATGGTCAAATAATTAGTGAAGACTAAATTTTGAGTCCTAAGAGGTTAGGGTAATTAACTTATACATAAATATGAATTTATGTAATTTTGTGATTATAAAATGTTGAAATCACGCAAATCCGTAAAAATCGAGTAATATACGATATTGGCTAATTAAAGGCGATTTAGCATAAAATTGGGCATGTTCTTACATATTATAATGCTGCATTTTCTTTATGATTGTCATAATTTTAATTTATGTAATTTTTGAATTATGTAATTTTTACTTAGTATGGCCTTAGTTTTTAATTGGTATTTCCCGAAATGTATGAGAATATCGATTCGGTTGTAATTTTATTGTGATCTCGTATCACCGTTTTGTAATTTAATAGATTTATTTTATTTTAGTTACAAATGTATAATAGGTAATTATGTAATTTATTATGTAATTTTATTCATTTCGGAGTTCCCAAAGACGGATTTCTTCAAGATGGCGATACATAAAGATGGTGTTACCTCGAGATGCGTGCCACAACCGAAGTTCAAGGGACCAATGGAGTTGGTTTTCGAATATGTAATAGTTAAATAGTTTTTCTATTTTAGGAAGGTCATACTAGGATATATTTTATGTTTTGCATTTTATTTATATGTCACATGCATCGCTAAATCGCCATAACTAAAACATGCATCATCATTTAATCGAGTTCATCGACCGTGTCAATTACAATTATCGTAGTTCACCGCTTTAGTTCACTTAAAACGTGATAGATAATAAATTGACATGACCTCTCGCTAAAACAATTAATTGAGACATAGCCTCACCAAATAGTAGAAACCATGAAAACCTATTTCGCGAGGGAGTGCACTCGGCCATCCCGGGGTACAAACCTTGTTACGTAGGGGAAGTGGGTGATGAATGTCTATCCACCGAATTCGTGTTGATGAGGGTTTCATCGGCCATCCCGTGCCCAAATTAATGTGAATTTGGATCATGGACACATTTATTCGAAATTTGGATTGACCTCAACGGAAGTATTCGTGACCGTAGTCGCATGTGTTCCGGGCTATAGATAAACATTAGAGTAATTTTATCGACCAAGAGTTCTAAAAGTAGAATCGATTAAACGTTAATCCACCGAGTTATATTAATAAGGGTTCCATCGGCTATCCCGTGCCTAAATTGATATGAATTTGGGTCTTGGCATCATTTATCTAGTTAGGTAGAGGTCACTAGAAAAATGCATAAAACTTGTCTAAATTATAATTTTTACGAGTATTATTATTAAAACGACATTTGTTTTACTCCTTCTATTTTGTTTTGTAGACCACTTCTTTTTCTCATAACAAATGGCAACACCAACCCCTAATGCCACGCCTCTCGCTAATTCATCATGGCTCCGATCCTTCATGGATCGATGTAAACTTGAAAAGAATGGGTCAAATTTCTCCGATTGGGATGCCCAACTCAAATTAGCCGCCCAAGATGACGACAAGCTTCGTTACCTTACCGAGGCCTCTCCACCCGAACCTACTACTAGGTCGACCGCCGCCACTAGGGAAGCATATGAGGCTTACCAAAAGGAGTCCGCCGCAATGAAAAATGTCTTGATATTTGCGATGGAGGCGGATCTCCAAAGGAGAGCCTTTAAAATGGGCAACGCTAATGAGATTTACTCCAAGCTTGTGACAATGTTTTCACAAACTCCGCGGATCGTCCAATATGAGGCGGCCGCGGCATTCTTTGATCTCGACTTCAAGGAGGGCCAAAAAGTTAGCCCTCATGTGCTCAAACTTATGGAGCTTGTCGAGACCTTGAAAATTCAAAAGGTTGAAATCCCCAAAGAACTCATTGTAGATAGGATTCTACACTCCTTGTCCAAAGTCAAAGCGTGTGTTCAATTCCGGGTGAATTTTAACATGCAAGACAAGGATGTGTCTCTTGAAGAATTGCACAAGTTACTTGTGCAAGTCGAGAGGGACATGGGGTTAAATGTGAACCCTCCAAAGGATGTGCTTAACATAAGCACACAGAGTAAGAGGAAGTTCAAAAGGAATGGGAGGAAGGGTAAGAAGCAAGCTCCCACTTTCACCAAAGCTAAGGCTAATGATGCTAGCACTTCAAAAATCAAGAAGGGTCCTCTTGATAAATGCCATTATTTTAATGGTATGGGACATTGGAAAAGAAATTGTTCCAAATACCTTGGTGATATTAAGGCTGGAAAGATTACTCCAGTAGCTAAATGACTATCCTTTCTTTTATGTTTCTAATTCAACTATGGTATTATGATCCAAAGTTGTGATAATGTATCTCCCTTTTTATTGTAAATAGGGCCTCCACCAAGCAAAGACAAAGGAAAAGAAAAGCAAGCTTAAGAAACCATCAAGGAGCTAGGAATAGCTTTCATGGAGCTTCGCTTTTTATTGTCTTATTTTAAATTATGTTTTGGATTTTTAGAACCTTAAGTTTCCGTGTTCGACATGGAAAGGTATTTTGGATAATTGGTTGTATTTTGGATAATGGTGACTTGGTTTGCAACCCAAGTCACCCGTTTTATCATTTTATCCTTTTGTTCTAAAATTCATGTTTAAATGCTTGTTCTTAGAAACATATAACTTAAAGTGATCTAATAGACAAATATAATGACGGGATTCATTATATGTCCACATGCTTAAAGCTTGTGTATGATCATTCATAAAAGTGACCTTGAGTCTACGAACTCTCTTAAAGGTATGTCAATCACCAAGTACACATACGAAATCTAAAACTATTAGTCAATCTATGAGATAGTTCTCCTTATAACTTCAACATCATTATTTGTGTCTCATATGCTATCTTTGAATCTCTAGTGTATTTATTCTAAAGATAGAGTGGGAGAAGAATGAGGACACAACTCACACCAAGATAAGATTGTGTAAATGAGATCTACGCAAGAGAGAGAATGATTTGAATGAAGGTATATCTATTTATATAGTATACCCAATAGATGAGATCTATGGTCTCAAGCAAGTTCTATATAACTAAAGAGACCAAGTGAAGTAATCATAAAAGTTTTGTGTTCTCAAGATAACTACACAAGGAGACCAAAAGAAAGTTTTGGAACAAAATGACTAATGTAAAGTCTTAACAAGAGTTTTGACTAGTTTATGAAAAATTTTGACCAATAGTTTCAACCTTGAGATTTACTTAAGAGTCTAAATGAATCAATGTAACATCCTAGTAATAAGCGATATTTATGACTAGAGGTTGCAAGGATTGATATACCGATATCTTCAATAGCCAAAGTTTTTAAACCACGCAGATGTCATTACTTAACCTCATTATGAAAATGAATTGGTTAAACCTCCTTCTAAAAGGGATATTTTGAAGGATGTGCATTAGATATTACTTATATTTAATAAATGACATTGTCACACATCATTATGACATGAATGTGTTAGAGATTTAAAATCTCTTTCCATAAGGTTAAGATGAGACCTCTTCGAAATAGGAATTTTGAAAGGATATGATAAGAACATATATGGTGTCATCTTAATAACTTTGCAAAGCGACATACATTCCAAATTTTTGAAATGTTTTCAATTGAGTAATCAATTTCGAAACATGTGGAATTAAGTGGGAGCTTTAGAAATTATCAGGTGAAGACATGGAATTTAGTGGGAGCTATCATCCTTTGAATGTTTACAACTCATTACTCATTAGGAATGACGAGCTAATATCTTCTTTCACAAAGAAGTAATTGAGTTTTCAATTCTGGATGAATTTGGACTATGATGAATCCAATTACGTCAAGAAATATTGGATTAGTATTAAGAGATACACATCGTATCAACATACACATAGGTTATTCATGTAGATGAAAATGGAATTGCCATTAGCAGTCATGCTCGTTCATTGAACCTATGAACGGTTGATCTCATGATTATTAGTAACTAATGTTTCCGCCATTAGAATAATCATGCACATGTCCAATAGTGAATCATTTGCATGAGAGCATGATGATTCATTGGCAAGCCATACAAGAAATGTCATGAATTCTCGAGGAGAATCCGATGAACGATTTCAGTGTTTGACAGAATACTCTATTATGTGTTAAGAGGTTGCACATATTATAGAAAATCTGAACACACGTAAAGATTTATGAAAATCCTAAACTTTTCAAGTCAAAAGGAGAAATAAGAAGTTTGGAAAGATACTTAGTTGAATAAGAAGTTACTCAAAAACTAATCTTTCCTAACTATGCTAGGACTTGTAAGAAGTGCTAGGCTGATCATCTTGACAAATTGTTGCAAGACTCTACAAAACATGTACCTAGTGCATTGTGTGTGGATAGAGTACTTGATCAGTACTAGTTATATCATTCACCACAAATTCGTTCGTTATGTGATAATCGATAAGGAAGTTCTTTCAAGATAAAGAACCGAAACCAAGGTCGGGAACCTTGATGTGTACTTGGTAAGGTTCATGCTATGAGTGATAACATGAATATAAAGGATAATACGATTAAGAAGTTTGAACACATGGACACATGGCATGTTAAACTTCTATTGCAATCAATAAGTGTTTACACTTACGATATGCATCACAAGGTTGTAATATGGTATTGACTACCCGAGTGTGATGTCGACATTTGTCGTTTGAGTTATTATTAACTCATCTTATACATTGTTATATCCAAACGGGTTGTGGAGACAATTGAACCCCGTTAAAGTGAATGTGGATTAACATTGTATTTGCCCATAGTTACTTATATGAGGTGACGTCTCGAAGTGACTAGAGTGTGATGCGATTGATGGCAAGTTCAAGTGCCATAGAGTCATGTGAGATGACTAGTCGATCACATAGGCAGACTGTTAGGAACATTTTGTCGGGCCTAATGACCGCTTATAGAGTTCTGGCAAATTTATATAGCCTGGTCGTGGCGAGAGCTACTATAGTATTCAAATGAGTCGATTCTTTTGACTAAAGACTATTCGCCTAAAATGGCACAGTTTCGGATTAACTTTGATTTGTGTTACTACGACCTTCGTAAATGGGGTCAAATGGGCATATTTTGGGTTATGATGGCTGTGGCTAGTTGAACGGAATGAGTGCGATAGGAATTGTCCACCCCTAGTCAGGGTTATAAAAATATCTCAGGGCCACTCGAGGAGTAATGAACTGGAAATGCGTGGCCACGCTCGGAATGTATCCATGGTGGATAAATCCGGTCAATCAGTTATTCTTCAGATCGAGGAAACCACTCTCGATATGATCACTTGCAAGTACGACCTGAAAGACACCTTGCATTGAGTGGGAGTGTAATACTCCGTATTTATAAGTCTTGGGGTACTCTATCGAGTAGGCCTTACTCTGTCGAGTAAGGGTAAGTTGCGAAATAAAATAGTTTCTGACCTATTGGGTACTCGATCGAGTAGCTGGGGTACTCGATCGAGTAAGGGGGTACTCGATCGAGTACCTTGGGTACTCGATCGAATGTCCGGTTTTACGGAGAGTTTTCTCGGGTTTTGTTAATTATGCGATTAAGGTATTTAAGTTTCGTCGTCATTGTTTTAAATCACTTTTACAAAACCTAAATCCCTGTTTAAGAGAGAAAGCAACCAGTTCATCTTCCTAATCGCATTCTTAGCAATTCCCGGAGTTCAGACGGTTAGTTCTTGTCGTTATTCGTATCGTTGAGTTCCTTGCGTCGAGGGTAAGATCTATGTACCCTTTTTATTGTTTTTCCCTTGATTTGGTTAAACCCTAATTTAGAGATTGGGGGTTTTTGTGTGTAGTATGTGATGTGTAGCCTCTATGTGTTATATGATAGGAGGAGGGTTCGTAGAAGAGGCTTTTTGATACATTTGTTGATACCGTCCGATTTTGTGCTTTCAGTACGATTTCCTACTCGGTATTAGTCCCATAATGGGATATTGGTGATGTGTTGTATTTGGTTGTTTGATATAATGATTGTCTTGTGTTTGTGGTTGTGATTCTTGTTGATGGTTCTCGAGATGCGTTCCTCGGCTGAGTGGGGTCACTTGCGGGAGTGACTTCACGCCTAGTTTCGCCCTTCGTGGAACCCGCCACGGAAGGGGATGTGCACATTAATGGACGGGGTTATCGCTCACTATGTGGAGCGGGGATTTGGTGGTACGGCAGTGCGGTCCCCCACTGGCGGGCGGTAGTCCAGTGGACGGTCGGGATTGAGATGATGGGAGTTGGTTGGTGTGTGTGTGTGTGTGTGTGATTAAGTTTGTCTTTTTATCTTATTATTGTTATACATGTTGATTGTGTGATTAGTACGACCCGGTGTTGTTTTGTAAACTGCGGTGATCCATTCGGGGATGGTGAGCGGATATTGAGCGGTATTGAGATGAGTATCTTGGGATAGGGGGATGCCACGACATGATGATAGGAGTCTTCCGCTGTAGCCTTTAGTTTATTTACATTTCAGTTAGACAGTCAGTTTGAAATCATGTATCGTACTTTTGGTTTGGTTTTGAGGATTGTATCTATTCACTAAATTATTTATAATAAACATTGTTTCTTTATTGTTGTTTGATTATCATTGCCTCGGGTAACCGAGATGGTAACGTCTTCATACCTGAGTGGTCCTGGTAAGGCACTTGGAGTATGGGGGTGTTACAAATGGTATCAGAGACACGATCCTGAAACCTGTAACCAATGAACTTAATGAACATAGGGAGTCAATTAAAATGAACCCGGGGTAAAAGTTGTGGGAGCTAGTGCAAAGGCTTGGGAGACGTCCTAAAGTCGCAGGGGTCGCCCTACAACTTTGAACCGGTCACATGGGGGAAGTGTTTGTCGAGTCGTATGTGTGTTTGGTTAACTTGTTTACGAATGTGATGGAATGTGTTAATTGTTGGATGTTGAAGTAGAAAGTTGAGCATGTGAAAGAAAATGGTGATATGAGGAAACTTGTTGATGAGATGATAACATGTTGGATGATTTACAATGTGGCATTTAATAACATGATGAAATGGTTTCGTAGATAGTAGAAAAGATGCGTAGTACGCTTATTATGATATAATGTGGTTTATAAAGTTTAGCATGTTAGCATATGACGTAACATGCGGGTAGCTTCTATGAATTAGTGTTACTCGATCGAGTGGGACTGACTCGATCGGGTGGGTTTTTGGCGATTTTGAGTCCAGAATCGAGTTTTGGGGCACTCGATCGAGTAACTAGGGGTACTCAATCGAGTAGGGGGTCACTCGATCGAGCAGCCTAGATACTCGATCGAGTAGGTAAGAGATCAGAAGGTCTGTTTGGGGTCTGAAGTTTGGGTACTCGATCGAGTACGTGGGGCACTCGATCGAGTAGCCCGTTACTCGATCGAGTGTGTTTGGGAACTCGATCGAGTGGGTTCTGGGCAGCGTGTTTTCGTGTTTTGAGGTTTAGTACGTGTGTTTATGTTTACCCTTTCTTATATAGCTTCAAGATGCCGCCCAAGAAGATCGCTTTGTATCGAGAGTGAGCTCATGACCATGGATGACATCGTTAAGATGTTAGAGCACCAGGATGCTCTTACTGAGACCCTGAAGAGAGTGAATGAGGACAAGGATAAGAATAAGGAGAAGGAGGTTGATCATTCTAAAATCAGCCTCTATATTGCGAGGTTTAACCCGAAAGAGTACAAGGGAGTTGGGGAGCCTAATCTGCTTGATAGTTGGCTGAGAGAGATGGAGAACATCTTAGACTTGGTTCATTGTCCTGATGAGATGAGAGTGGAACAGGCTGCGTTCTATCGAGGGAGGCGACGGGCAAGTGGTGGGATTCAGTGAAGGTGAGTGCTAAGGAAATATATACCAACCAAGGCTTACCTGCTATACCTTGGGAGGAGTTTCGTAGGGCTGTGAGGAAGGAGTTTGTGCCGGAACATGTGAGGAGTAAGTTGAGAGAAGAGTTTGATGGTTTTAAGATGACTGCTGAGATGTCTGTGGCTGAGTACTACAGTTGTTCAATGAGAAGTCTAGGTATCTTTGAGGACATGGGTTTGAGTGAGGAGAATTTGGCATTGAGGTTTGAGAGGGGGTTGACCACCAAGATTATGGATAAGTTACCCGTGGGGATCCTTACCGATGTTAAGGAAGCTTATGAGAGGGCTGGGAGAGCGGAGAGGTTGGTGGAGATGGCTCAGGAGAGGTCAAGTGGTGAGAAGAGGAAGTGCGAGAGCGAGGGTGGTGGCCAATCGAATCACAAGAAAGGCAACCACAATCAGTCTAAAGGATTTTTTTCTGGGTCTGGGTTTAGTGCTGGGGCTTCCTTTGGGCGTGGCCGTGGAAGTGTGAGTAATAGTTGGGGAGTGACCTGCTATGGTTGTGGCGGTGTAGGCCACAAGAGACATGAGTGCACGAGTGCACCGGGATCTTTTCGAGACTCTGCACAGCTTCGCGAGCAACGCAGACCGGTGGATCATGGCCAAACCGGGGAAGTCGAGTTACCGAGTGGAGGCAACCGCAACGGCGTAATTCTTATCGAGAAAACACCGACGAACAACAACAACAATCAAGGGTCGGGTGCTAAGCCGACCGCATCGGCCCGATCTTGTCAGGGGAGGTGGACGAAGGCCGATGGCAAGTTATTCATGATGGAGAAGAAAGCAGGTGAGGAAGATGCGCACGTTATCACCGGTACATTCCTTGTTAATGGTATTCCTACCTTTGTTTTGTTCGATTCGGGGCTTCTCGATCGTTTGTGTCTTGAGTCATGTTAAACAGTTGGGTTTGAGAGTATATGAATCTGTTAGTGAGCAAGTTTTCATACCTTCGGGTGAGTCTGTATCGTGTGGGAGATTGTTTAGAGATGTATCTTTGATAGTTGGGCAAGTTGATTTCCCTGTAGACTTGCTAGAGTTTCCTTTTAACGGTTTTGAGATGATAGTTGGGATGGATTGGTTAAGAAAGTATAAAGCTAAGATAGACTGTCATCAAAAGAAAGTGTCCTTAAGAGGTCCAAAGGGTGTTAGTGTGTCTTATCGTGGGTTTCTAGTCAAACCCAAAGTTAAGTTGATTGCAGCTGTTACCTTGAAGTCTTATCTGAGGAAGGGATGTCCTTTGATCCTGTGCCATGTGAGAGATGACCGGATAGAGATTCCGACAGTTGATGAGATACCGGTGGTGGGAGAGTTTGCGAGATGTTTTTCCGAGAGGAGATTCCGGTTGCCACCGAAGAGGGAGATAGATTTCACCGTTGAGTTGAAACCGGGGACGAGGCCAATCTCTAAGGCACCGTACCGTATGGGTCCTAAGGAGATGGAGGAGCTTAGGAAGCAATTGGATGATTTGATAGAGAAGGGATACATTAGACCAAGTGTATCGCCTTGGGGAGCACCGATTCTTTTTCGTGAAGAAGAAAGATGGGAGCTTGAGGTCGTGTGCATAGATTACGGGGAGCCGAACCGTGTGACTATAAAGAACAAGTATCCTTTGCCAAGGATAGATGACCTGTTTGATCGATTGAGTGGTGCAACGATCTTTTCTAAGATTGATTTGAGGTCGGGGTACCATCCGGTGAAGATTAGAGAGGTGGACATACCAAAGACAACTTTCACGTCGAGGTATGGCCATTATGAGTATGTGGTGATGCCGTTTGGGTTGTCTAATGCGCCGGCGGTGTTTATGGATTTGATGAACAGAATCTTGAGACGTTTTGGACCGTTTGTAGTGGTAT
Organism: Silene latifolia; assembly: GCF_048544455.1. NCBI lineage: Eukaryota > Viridiplantae > Streptophyta > Magnoliopsida > Caryophyllales > Caryophyllaceae > Silene > Silene latifolia. The sequence goes on along the minus strand of NC_133537.1, from coordinate 136,324,281 downwards.
TTATCGACGATATCTTAGTCTACTCTAAGACTAAGGAGGAGCATGAGGAGCATTTGAGGATCGTGTTGCAGACTTTGCGGGATCATGAGTTGTATGCCAAGCTGTCCAAGTGTGAGTTCTCGTTAGAGAAAGTTGCTTTTAAGGGCATGTGATCTCTAAAGATGGGGTAGTCAGTGGATCCGGCGAAGATTGAGGCAGTGATAAAGTGGGAAGCACCAAAGAATGTTGCTGAGGTTAGGAGTTTCTTGGGTTTAGCTGGATACTACAGACGGTTCGTGAAAGATTTCTCCAAGATAGCTAGACCGATGACAGCGTTGATGAGGAAAGAGAACAGGTTTCGTTGGGATGAGAGTTGTGAGACGGCGTTCCAAACATTAAAGGAGCGTTTGACTACAGCTCCTGTCCTAGCATTGCCTGAAGGGAGCGAGAATTTTGAGGTTTATACAGATGCCTCGAAGAATGGGCTGGGATGTGTGTTAATGCAGAATGGTAAAGTGATTGCCTATGCTTCTAGGTAGTTGAAGCCTTATGAGGAGAATTACCCTACTCATGATCTGGAGTTGGGTGCAGTGGTGTTTGCTCTCAAGATTTGGAGACATTACCTTTATGGAGCAATCTTTAAGGTATTTTCTGATCACAAAAGTCTTAAGTACATCTTCACGCAGAAGGAGTTGAACATGAGACAGAGGAGGTGGATGGAGTTGATTGGCGATTACGACATGGAAATCATCTACCATGAAGGGAAGGCCAATGTTGTTCTTTGATGCTTTGAGTAGGAAGAGTGTACATTCCTTGTGTGTACACTCTATCTTTGATGAGGCCGAGGGATGAGGTAGCGAGCTTTGGGATACATATGATGCGAAAGGAGATGCCATGGGCGATATGACAAAGATCGACTTGAGTTTTATGATGATATTCGAGGTAAACAGGCTTTGGATCCTAAGATAGTTGAGTGGAGAGCTGGAGTAGAGAAAGGGACAGTGTCCCGTTTTTCTATTCATACAGATGGTAGTTTGAGGTTTGATGGTAGGTGGTGTGTTCCTAATGATGAGGAGTTGGAAAAGACGATCATGACAGAGGCGCATTGCACACCATATTCAGTTCATCCAGGTGGAGACAAGCTATACAAGGATTTGAAGAAAACGTTTTGGTGGCCTGGGATGAAGAAAGAGACAGCTGAGTTTGTGTCCCGTTGTTTGACATGCCAGAGAGTTAAAGGGGAACAGAGACGACCACAAGGTAAGATTCAGTCTTTAGAGGTGCCTGAGTGGAAGTGGGAATCCATTTCCATGGATTTCATTGTGGGTTTGCCTAAGAGTCAACAAGGTAACAACATGATTTGGGTGATAGTGGATCGTCGACCAAGTCGGCTCACTTTGTTCAATGAAAGATACATGGACTAAGGCACAATTGGCTATGGCCTATCGAAAGAACGTGCTTAAGTTACATGGAGTCCCTAAGGACATAGTGTCTGACAGAGATGCGAGGTTTATATCGAGGTTTTGGAAAGAGTTGCAGGAATCGTTGGGAACAACTTTGAAGATGAGTACAGCATTTCATCCTGCGACGAGACGAGGCGGCAGACGAGAGAACAATCAAGACTCTTGAGGATATGTTGCGAGCTTGTGTGATGGATTTTGGTGGTAGGCGGGAGCGAGAGGTTGGACTTGATAGAGTTTTCTTACAACAACGACTATCACACCAAAGTATTGGTATGGCACCGTTTGAGGCTTTGTATGGGAGGAGATGTAGAAGTCCAATCTGTTGGGATGACATCTTTGGCTGAGGCAAAGGTTTTAGGACCAGAGATGGTGCATGAGATGGTGGAACAGTTAAGATGATCGGGGAAAGGATGAGAGCGGCTCGGGACGAGCAAAAGAGTTATGCAGATCTACATCGCCGGGATATAGAGTTTCAAGTTGGGGACAAGGTTCTTTTGAAAGTTTCTCCTATGCGCGGAGTTATGAGATTTGGGAAGAAAGGCAAGCTAAGTCAGAAGTTTATAGGGCCTTATGAGATCTTAGAGCGAGTTGGGGAAGTTGCTTATCGTCTGGCTTTACCAGCTGCGTTAGAGAGAGTGCATAATGTGTTTCATGTATCGCAGCTGCGGAAGTATGTGAGTGACCCGTCACATGTGTTAGAGGCAGAGAACTTAGAGCTAGATGAGTCCTTATCATATCTTGAGGTGCCTAGACAGATTCTAGACCGAAAGGTTAGAAAGACTAGGGGTGGTGAGACAGTTTTGCTCAAAATCCTTTGGTCTAACCACGAGACCGAGGAAGCTACATGGGAGCCAGAGGAAGCTATGAAAGAGCGTTACCCTTTCCTCTTTGATCAGGTATGTATGGTTACGGGGACGTAACCTTGTTTCTTTTAGGGGGGTAGGAGATGATCGCGAGCAGTTTTAAGAGTTTTATACACCTTTTATATGTAGTGTCGGTATGTTTGTCGGGATGAGTTGGGTTAGTATCATGTTTTATGTTAAATTTTGTTTGGCTTTTGAGTCGGGAATGTTGTGGGAGTACCTTTGTTTAGTAGTGGTTTGAACTTCGGGGACGAAGTTCCTTTTAAGGAGGGAAGACTGTAATTCTCCGTATTTATAAGTCTTGGGGTACTCTATCGAGTAGGCCTTACTCTGTCGAGTAAGGGTAAGTTGCGAAATAAAATAGTTTCTGACCTGTTGGGTACTCGATCGAGTAGCTGGGGTACTCGATCGAGTAAGGGGGTACTCGATCGAGTACCTTGGGTACTCGATCGAGTGTCCGGTTTTACGGAGAGTTTTCTCGGGTTTTGTTAATTATGCGATTAAGGTATTTAAGTTTCGTCGTCATTGTTTTAAATCACTTTTACAAAACCTAAATCCCTGTTTAAGAGAGAAAGCAACCAGTTCATCTTCCTAATCGCATTCTTAGCAATTCCGGAGTTCGGACGGTCGATTCTTGTCGTTATTCGTATCGTTGAGTTCCTTGCGTCGAGGGTAAGATCTATGTACCCTTTTTATTGTTTTTCCCTTGATTTGGTTAAACCCTAATTTAGAGATTGGGGGTTTTGTGTGTAGTATGTGATGTGTAGCCTCTATGTGTTATATGATAGGAGGAGGGTTCGTAGAAGAGGCTTTTTGATACAAATTGTTGATACCGTCCTCGATCATTGTTGTGCTTTCCAGGTAGGATTTCCTACTCGGTATTAGTCCCATAATGGGATATTGGTGATGTGTTGTATTTGGTTGTTTGATATAATGATTGTCTTGTGTTTGTGGTTGTGATTCTTGTTGATGGTTCTCGAGATGCGTTCTCGGTGAGTGGGGTCACTCTGCGGGAGTGACTTCACGCCCTAGTTTCGCCCTTCGTGGAACCCGCCACGGAAGGGGATGTGCACATTAATGGACGGGGTTATCGCTCACTATGTGGAGCGGGGATTTGGTGGGTACGGCTGCGGTCCCCCATCGCGGCGGTGGTCCGGTGGACGATCGAGATTGAGATGATGGGAGTTGGTTGGTTTGTGTGTGTGTGTGTGTGTGATTAAAGTCATCTGTTTATCTTATTATTGTTATACATGTTGATTGTGTGATTAGTGCGACCCGGTGTTGTTTTGTAAACTGCGGTGATCCATTCGGGGATGGTGAGCGGATATTGAGCGAGTATTGAGATGAGTCTTGGGATAGGCGGGATGCCACGACATGATGATAGGAGTCTTCCGCTGTAGCCTTTAGTTTATTTACATTTCATTAGACAGTCGGTTTGAAATCATGTATCGTACTTTTGGTTTGGTTTTGAGGATTGTATCTATTCACTAAATTATTTATAATAAACATTGTTTCTTTATTGTTGTTTGATTATCATTGTCTCGAGTAACCGAGATGGTAACGTCTTCATACCTGAGTGGTCTTGGTAAGGCACTTGGAGTATGGGGGTGTTACAGGGAGATAGTAATAGGACAAGAGAATTGGTGACGCACACTTGTCGAGGACAAGTGGGAGATTGTTGGAATATGTGTCCTCCGACAATAATGCGATCACGACTGTTGATCATGATGATCACATGTTTAAGTCTCATTATAAAGAATACAATTGGGAAGTAATTTTTACATTTGGTCCACACATATCGGTAATGATTGGTGACTAGAGTTTGACATTACTTAGTCGACGGTGGTGATCAATTGATCCCCTAGGTCATACCTATAGGGCAACACTCTTAATTGATCAATTAATTGATCGTATAACGTTACGAGTCAATTAATTTAATTAAAATTGACGGACGATTTCGGAAGTAATAATTACGTATCTCATTGAAATTGATTAAAATGAGACACGGTCTGAGTAATCGAATTGTATCATTACTCAGATGAAATTATTGTTTAAGGAAACAATTAAATTTGAATGAATTATTATAAATTCAAATTGTTGTGATTTATAATTGGTAAAATATTTTGGTACAAGTAATTATGAATTACTAAGTCAATTTTTGTATATGACGTATTTTTATTAATACGTTGATTTTTAATATGTTAAAAATACATAACAAATTTATGTAACATATGACATGTGACATATTGACAATTGACAAAAATAAAATGGATTCCATTTTATGAATGTGCCGAAAATAAAGAGGAGGATTAGGCTAATATTGTGTTTGATTATGCTAATGGAAAACACAATCATTTCCCTAATAGACTAGCCTTGCAACCTAGTTTACATTGTGAAGATAAACTCTTGCATGCATTGGCTCACTCTTTTCTTCCCTCCTCTTCCCTTACCCGGTTTTCCATAGGAAAATCAAAGGGGTTTTTTGCCTTATATTTTGATAAACAATAAATAACATTGTTGTTGTAGTATTCATTATTCATTCATCTAAAATTTGAGTTTTAGAGAGATAAAAGCTTCCTTCTTCCTCCTCCCATAAACCAAAAATATTAAGTGTCCTATAATATTTTTGGGTCAATTTTTCTACAAGATTAATATTGTACTAGTATTTATAATATTAATTTTAATTAAGAGTGTGCTTTGGGTATAAAGCTTTGGGAGAGATCCTATACTTGGATCTTAGTTCTTCCACTAAGGAAAGCACAAGAACAAGAGAGAAAGGTGATCTCTCTTGTGCCCATATAAACCGAATTTCCAATGTAAGATGAACATTACTTCTTTATATTGTTTATTGCTTGCATGCATAAGATCATTTATTAATTTTATAACAAATTAAATTAAAACATATATGAATATGTTAAGTATATAGATCTACTTTTCCTTCAAATGTCCCGTTCCATATGGAATATTAGTGTTTTAAAACAAACACATCATGTCCTCGTATTTGACCACTACCGATGGCATAATTCCCTCCAATAAAATCATAATTTCACATGGAGACAAGATATCACTCATAAAGTGTTCAAATCATTTTTTTTTTCACCATACCGTGTCTTCAAGACTACATTATATGAGTGAAATGAAAAGTATATTGCATCATTAATAAATCTTATATACTATAGTTTTATGAGCTTTTGACATCCACGAATAAACCCCGAGTTTTTTCCTGTTTTCATACTCAAAATGTAATCACCATATGCTAAATGTGAATTGCAAACACTGTGAACTTCAGGCCACGGTTTTAATATCTGTAAACATTATGAACTTCTGGTCATAATTTTGTATATGTAAATACTATGAACTTCAGGTCAAATTTTATTATTTGCAAACACTATGAAGTTCAGGCCATGGTGTGAATGTCAAAATTTCAACCAATAAGTATTTTTTCCTTTCTCATATCAAATTTCGAGCATATATGAGTCTCACATGACTTTTCATGAGATTTTTCTGCTATAGGATATTGTCATTTCTTTCAATGAATAAATTTTGGCTCAATAAGGCCACATCACTAAGCTCACTTAAGGCTTCTTTACCTGACTCATCAAATGCCACATTATTAGGCTCAATTTAGGCCGCAACATTAGGCTTATCACATAATGCCATGTTCTCGATCTCTGTCACCGGCAGAGTCTTTATGAGATGTCACATTCACTTCCAGGAATGGATCAAATTTCATATCTCATTATATTGTTCAACATCAAGTGAACAAGAATCAATTCGCAAATAAATTTGTCTTTTAAAAAAGACTGCTTTAAACTCATTTGCGGTACAAAAATACAGCTGTGAACTTCTAGTCACTAGCATTTACACGTGGACTTCTGACCACTTACACTTATACAATATGAAAATATTGTACTGATGAGATGGTGTTAAAATATTACACACCTCTAAAACTTTGAACTTCGGGTCAAAGTTATAGTATGGACATATATGCTCATCATTATAAAATAAATCTTTTGAAACTTTAGGTCCAAAATTGTATAATATGTCCACAAACGAAATGGATCTCAAACGCAAACAATCGGTACCAACAAAAGTTAAGGAGAAAAAAAATTCATATTAGGACACAAATGCTAAGCACTTACCCGTACTCCAAGATTGTAATTTAAAGCACAAGTAAAAGTTTCATCTTGTACATAATTATGTGTTTAAAGCCACAACAAAGATTATTATTTGTCTTTAACTAACAAAGATAAACATAATCGAGTTCGATCAACGATAATTGAATACTAAACGTGCTTTGCCATAATGAAAAGAAAACGAAGCCTTATCTTGATTTAATCCAACTACTCCGTATAATTCTTAAATTTCGATTAAATTGTTAATAAATAATAATAACGGAAAACAATGATTTTAATAAACAATCACAGAATATAACAGAAACATACCTTGATTAGTGGTATATAAAATAATAAGATCTGATATGAACCTCCTGATTATCATATCTCGATTATTTGAATTAAAAAATATGAACAATTAAGATTATTAATTCCTTTCTGCTCAATCGGTAAAGACTCGTGCTGATAACGTGTTGTGAAATAAAGACAAGAGAATTGTAGAGAGACGTTAGAGAGAATAGAGAGAGAAAGAATTATATATATATATATATATATATATATATATATATATATATATATATATATATATATATATATATATATATATATATATATATATATATATATATATATATATATTCGATGAGGTTAGAGTTTCCATAAGATGATACATTGTGGAATATTCTAAGATATGGACATCCATATAATATTATATTATAATATTTCATAACATTAGTTTTATATACCTTGTAAAAGTTTTTCATAGTGTCGTTTTATATTAGTTTGTATCGCCTTGACTTTTCGTTTATGTCGAGGTTATATTTCGAGTTAATTTTGGGTTATCAACTTTTGGGCCAGTTTCGGGTTATCTTTCGGGTGGGGTCAGGTCAACGCATGTATCAGGATGATTCGGGTTACAGGTCAACTCGGGTTGGTTCGGTTTTGGGTTGGCCTTAATCGGGTTAGGTTGAGTTGCAGATGATAATCAAATCCGTTTTGGGTTGTAACATTTTCAGGTCCTGTCAGATCAAGTTTATAGCCTCGTGAGTCCTCATACTCCTCACACACACAGCTGTCAGTCCAGCATAATCAGGGCCCACCCAAAGGGTTGTTTGGTGGGTTAAATGACAAGGGCCCAACAGCGGAAGGGGCCCAATATGAGAAGGGGGAAAAAAACTCAAAAATCAAAACGCACTAACTCTTCTCATCAGTACACAAAGAAAAGTCGGAGTTTACTTTTACAGAGGAGAAAAGTAAAGTAACATTACTTTTCATTTTCTAATTTGACTCTTTCCCTTCTAAATCTATCACACTCACTCTCTCTCTCTCTCTCTCTCTCTCTCTCTCTCTCTCTCTTCATTTACCAAAATCAATTTTTCCCCAAATTTTCTAGGGTTCTTCAAAAATCTGCTCCACAGTTTACATTTTCATTCCTTCAAAATTGGAATATTGAAAAGGAGTAAAAAAACTTGGGTGATTGTGTCTCTACCGCTCCTCTACCTCCGTTCGCCTCTTCCTTGGTTGCCTATCCGCCTCGTGGCCTTAATCAGCCAAGAATTCAGAAATTTAGGAGTGTTCTATATCATTTTTTCTTCATAATCTTCAGTTTTATTAATTTAAATTTTTGACTCATTGATTTATAAGTTGTACTGTTGTGGGTGTTTTATGCTGCTCATCTAGTGACCTGCTGTATCGTTTTTTTTGGTTCGAATTTTCAACATGTATGGTTGTTTTGTTGTCTTTGTTTGTGAACTGTGATTCTGAATTTGTTATTGAATTATTGAATTTCTAAGTGTTAAAGTCTCTTATTGAATTCCAATTATCAATATCGCCTTAAAAAAGGGGCTTTTTTTTACGATTTTACCAAGGGCCTCAATACTTTTAGGACCGGCCCTGAACATAATACAGTACATACGGAGTACATGGTCTTCTGCAACTTTTCTGCCAACTTCACACTAATAATGCACTCGAGTATGGGAGGGTATAGGATCACAAAATTTCTTTTGTCGTTTCAAACGACGGTCCTCCTTTCTCCTTATTATATCCAAAGGGAATCAACTAAATAAAAGATTATAAACGTTTATGTGTATGGAGTACGGTACTCCTAGGGAACCCAAAGAATTTTTCGATCACAAAAACTCAATTACTAACTTGATCTTTTTTATGATACCGAGTATCAATTTAAATGATTTTGTGGTTTCAAGTTTAAATAAAAAAGGCTACACATACACGAGGTGTATGGAAAAAGCCATACACGACCAATGACATCACGACACGTGGTAAATTAGAGTTAACATCAATTAGTTAGTGTAGGGTTAAGTTAGTAATTTTAGATGTGTGCTTAACTTGTTAAATAACTTGTTAAATTACTCTAATTATTTAGATCAAAAATGTTGTTGATGAGGCTCGAACCCATGACCTCTTGAGACATATACACTTGCTATTACCATTGTGACACATCCATCACTTTGCTAAATATATATCTCTTTTGTTATTTGTATGTTAAAAGCCGAGTTAAAATAATATTTACTTATAATAATTATTAAATATATATACTTCTAGCTTATATTCTAGCTTATATTTAATGTAATGTATTTACTGAGTTAAGTATACTTGAAAAAAATTGAACAAAATATTTTATTTACTTATGATAATTATCATCTGTACCGTTAGTTTACATTTAACTAAGTAACCTGTGTCGGATTGCTTTTAAGATTTTGTTTATAAAGAGGAAAATACAATAAAATTGATACTCCATATTTTATGATAATTATCATCGGATTGCAATTTTATTGTATTTTATGGTAACTAAGTATCAATTGTATCATTTCGCGACAAAACATCAGTAAGGTGGAATAACATTAACTTAAAATTGAACAAAATATTTTATTTACTTATGATAATTATCATCGGATTGCAATTTTATTGTATTTTCCTCTTTTGTATCAATTGTATCATTCCGTCAGAAACACGTCAGGCTCTGATGGCGCCATTGCTTTTTTCAAACCTGTGTCGGATTCTGACGGAATATCGGTCAGTATTTTATACTGACGGAATATCCGTCAGTATTCCGCCAGTTTCCCGAATTATCCGACGGTATGGAAAATACGTCAGAATTTTCCGCGTTATTTTTGTAGTGTATGTTTCTTATTGGATCCTAAATTTATATATGTACCTCGTATATATTTAAGATGCACCTAATGAGTTATAGACGGAAATTAAGGCGAAATACATTCGACATGCAATTTAATAATATATTTACACATGACATCTAGAGCGTTATAATAATTTTTTGTAATAATACCTAATAATTTTTCATATTATAATAATAAAAAAATTCGCCTCAATTTACTAAATATTTTTCGTTATAATAATATGACCTATAATGAATGTAAATTTTATATTAATTATATAAATTATAATTACAAATAATAAATACGATAGGTACATAAAATATTTAGTTTAATTTTTATCAAGTACATTTAACTAACCTAGTATGTACATTGATCTAATACTGAAGGTACATTGAATATAAGTTAGAAGTACAATTAATAATGTATATGTACATATTATTTTAACTCAGGTCTTAACAAAGATATATATCAAAAGATATGTAAAATTGATGACAACAAGATGAATGTGTCACAATGGTAATATTAATGACATTCAAACTAAGAGGTTATGGGTTTGAGCCTTATCAAAGACTTTTTTTTAGGTTTGATTAAATAATAAATCTAATGTATAAAATAAAGAAATAAAAAATTTCCATAAATATAGTTAACTAGATGTAGTTAACAATTTAACTACAAATGTTAAATTACTAATTTAGCCTTAAACTAACTAATGGAGACTAACTCTAGTTTACCACGTGTCACTATGTAATTGGTTGTCTATGGAAAAACCATACACCTCGTATATGTGTATCATCTTCTAGTTTAAATCTTACAATTTTCTTTATTCACATAACACACATGGAAAGTTGGAAACTGATCACTTTCTATCTAAAAGACTAAAAACGGTATATATATGAGGGTAGACCAACACTTGCTCAAAAACATACGAAAAAAAAATGACATAAGAAATAGTAAAAATGCAACAAAAAACACAGATTCTCATTATAGACGGACACTATCCGTCTATACGTATAGACGGATACCATTTCCCCTCACAAAATACCCATTTACCATAAAGTGGAAAGCGTGGGTCTTTTTCTTGTCCCCTACCCATTTTATTAGAGATCTTTATTCGTCTATACACCCCACCCGTCTATACCAAGACCTATTGAACAAAAAAATGACCTGGGTGAATGTGGTCGCTAACAAGGTTGAGAAAAATGGCATGACCAGCAGTAATCATGAAATTAAACCATTGATCTTCAAATTTATCAACTAATCTCTCCTTAATCTTCTTTTTAATTGTAACAATTGCCCTTACTTGGATTGAAGAATCCAGCAAAGACCCATCATTTGTAATAATGCCATTAATTTTATCTTTAACCTTAGTAAATGAGGATGCCCACTATTCTGCCACTACTGTTGATCACACCCCTTACTTTGAACCCATTTGACATAATCCTACTTTTCCGGGTCATTCGGTTTCCGGTGAATCTCCGGTGGGGAAATGACTTGATTGTTGGGGTTAATCTCGTTGACAGCATTTTTATTTTGTTTAATTTAATTTGTATGAAATTTGAAGATAGAAATATGGTTAGAAATGTAATGGGTTTATGTTCCACAAATAAGATGAAAATGAAGATGATGAATGTGTAGTTAGGAAGTTTGCAGTTTGCATGTAGAGCATTAATTTGTGCAATTCCAAATACTGAATCAAGTTATTATTAACAACTACAACTAGCTACTAGTCAGTTGCTACTTGTTACGGAGTAATTATTTGAACAAACACAAATGTGTGAGATAAGGACAAATAACACCTTTGACTGTTTGTCAGATTTGATTCTGCCATTGTTATCAACTCATTTTTTATGGAAGTTGGCAATATTTTATCAAAAATCTCCACTCCTCGGTACTAGGTCCTTTTTAAAATAGGATAAACTGCCCACAGTAATCCCAATTTTCGAAGCACAAATTTTCGGGCATTATCCGTTTTAATTTTAAGACAAAAACAAAAAATGCCTAAATATCAGCAAAAGACTTGTTTTGGAAAAAATATTTCCCTGAAATCAAGGATCATCATCTTTACTCGGACTTTGGCCTCCATGGAGAACTCTACTCACACAACCTACAATCCCCACTTTTAGACACTCGCATCACCAAGTCTTGATAAGCTCCCCTTACGACACACCATGCATGTGTCTCACGGGGCTTGTGCTACACTTGCGTACCAAACTTCTCTACATCCAATATACCATGGACTGGGATCGAATCCACTGCCTCAACGCGCCACACTGGACCGCCTTTGGATTTACCATGAACCGCTTTTGTTGCCTCCATTATGCCTCAGCCCACCTCATCGGGTCACTGACGATCTTCTCTTGGACGGCCTGCCCTCTCACCACCATGAGACCAATGTCGCTTCTCGCGAACATATAGCTCTCCCTCGAGCTATATGTAGATACCTCATTTCTGCACCTCCTGCCAACTACCCAGTGATGATTGGGCCGCATGTTTGGTACGCGGAACGATTTATGACAGTTCGTAAGTTTATCGTTAAGTGATAGCTCAAATACTTGTGTCTACTCCTTGGTTGTCATCTACGCGCCGATACGGTCGTTTTGACAGTAATTAGAGTTCATTTGGAGTCCGGGTCAAAAATCGCTTCATTTTTTAGTAAACCGTTTAAAATGCCGAGTCGGAATGTCCTAGAATATTCCGGATTTTTATTCCATAAATTAATTTTATATCTTTTGGTAAAATATATCCCGAAAATCTTATTTTAAGAAATAAGAAAGTTGAGATCCACCGCAATTCAATAAAAGAAACGCGGAATTCTTTCTTCCGCAGGAGGAAACCACGGGGGAAATGACGCAGCAGATGCTGCGCCTCTTCTAAGGGTCGCAGCAGCTGTTGCGCCTCTTCCCCAGCTCATTTCTGCCTGTTTTCAGATTTTTCCGTGATTTGTTTCCAAAGTTTGAGTCATTCCATAACTCTTCATATTTTTTAGTATAAATAGGGATCTTCGTTCCACATATTTTTCACGCGAGTGCCCGCCCTTCTCTTCTCCCTTTGCATTCTAAGACCGTGCTCTAAGCCTTTGACTTCTACGTGCTTGATCAATCGACCACGTAAGCCCAGATCATTCTGAGTACCAGTCACGTTGCATGACCGACCATTTTGACCATTACACATCAATCAACTTAATCTAAATCCTCTTACGAGGGCACTTTCTTCATACATTTGATTCGAGCAATCACTAAAGCGTTAACTTAGTTAATCTCGTTTCGTCAAACATGTAAGTTTGAGAGTGTAAATCCCATCTTTTTTTATTATTTCATTTTTTTTTTGCATCAATTAATGTAAGGTTTACGTCAAAAGTATGTTCAAAACCGACTTATAAAACTCTTTTATTAAACTGCTTTTACGGATCAACAATAACTAGACGTCGAGAAGAAATGAAGCAACTGATGCGCCTCTTCGAAGGGACGCAGCATCTGTTACGCCTCTTCCAGAGGCTGCCGCAGTTCCTGCTCTTCTTCTTCTTCCTCGGTTTTCTGTTGGTTTCGTTCCTTTTTGTTTTAATTTCTTATTTTCTTTCTTTCATTCACATATAATAAATTTTAATACATTCTTAATAATAATCATGTTTTATTTTACGGCTTAAATTCCTAATAATCGATATTTGCGGGTTTTCGCCATTAAATCAAACCCGGGTTTTGGAGATTCGATTTGTTCATATCAAGTCTCTGGAATTCGACTTTTGTATATATTTTCATCAGTTTATCACGTCTTTCAAATCGTTTTCGTCTCCATAATTAAACCTAGTTAGTTCTAACTCGTTTATAACTCGTTTTAATTAGTTTTAATCCGTTCTAATTTGTGTTTATCGCTTTTGTGACGGCCCCATATATAATTAACATGCTAAATCACTTTCACTTGAGTCGAATGTCGATAATCAACCTTTAAACATACCAACGAATATTAACAACTCGCAGTTCTGACTTCACAGCCAGAACTCACCTCAGGAACAGATGCAGTGGAAGCTGCGCCTCTTCCAAGGGACGCAACAATGCTGTGCCTGTTCCGGGATGAGTTCTTTCTCTGAACTTCCGTTCTTGCTTTGACCTAAATCCTTTAATTACGTATTAATCAACTATTAGCCATAATATCACTCCTAATCTGTCCATATTTTCTAACCTTATTTATTTTCCTTTATTTTTCTCAATTCGCCCGTTTTAAGTATATTTTTGACGTAAATCAATTATATCATTGTAATTTTAATTATCATTATTTATTTATCATATTATTATGGATGATTTATTTGCTTGTTCTTCACATGTAATTAACCTAACTATCAACTTCGACCCCAATTGTTTACTAAATTCTTTGTTCACTGACATAGTCTAATCTCACATGCTAGGATTAATCCATTGGATGTTGCATTGCATGCATATAATCGACAACATATCGAATATGAATAATTTCCCTAATCATTAGTAGAGGTCGCTATCGAGGCGGGCGGGATTGGGTGTTCAGTAAAAAGACTTCCTAATACGTACCCTCACCCCTTAGTCCAGATCTCTGTGAACATCCGTGTTCATTGGCATCCACGAGAGTCATTCTAGACATATAATGTTAAGGGTAACGAGTTCTTGGTGTTCATGTCACTACTTTGTGTCTTGACATGACACGAGGTATTCGAACGGCTCCAATTTCCCATAAAAATTGGTGGCGACTCCACTAATGCAAACGCTTGGCCCCCCGTGTCCACATTTTGGCGAGGGGATTAATACACTTACGTGTTGCCTAAGGATATATAACGATTGACATCAACCATACCGTGGTACATACTTATGTTTGTATCAAGGGCTTTCACTACTCGAAGAAATGTACTAGGAACCGACCTTACTCTTATTTGGCGCGGATCTCTCCACAGACCAGGGTTTGATTGCTTGGTATGACAACCCACCTTTTAAGCCAAAACCCTTATAAATGTACTCAGCATACCGTTATAATGTCTGTATGAATGCTTATATGTGGTCACCATTTTGTAAACAAAACCATGACGAAATTTTGTAAAATAAAAATCCTTTTTCAAAATATAAACATTTTCAAAAATGGCCTAAATTAACGCAAAATGAGTCGAAACTCTGTCCAAATGTCCAGTCAAAATTCGGGCCTCAAAACCCATTTCAAAACCCCACTTCGATTCAACACTCCTACAACTACACTACAGTTGCCTTGGACAAGCATTTCAAAACTTTGCCATTTTCAAACCTCACTTAACACAAGTGGCACACTCCCACTTCACCAGTTGAGTCTTTTTTGACTAAGTGTGCTAAAATGGTCGATCATGTTTTGATTCGTCGTCGATCTCTTATCCAGTTTCTAAGATGCCTGGAACTAGTCACTCAAGTGTTAATGGACAACCCCCAAATGGTAATGATCTAATTCTAGCCGCGCTCGTTCGTCTCCAAACAAGCCAAGACCAAGCTTAGGCTCGCCTCAACACTATTGAAGGCCGAATAGTTGCTGTAGAAACTAGGCTTCCTCCTGCAGAGAATGATATTACTAATGCGAGCGTGCATGATGATATTCCACCCTTTGTTGGGCAGCCAGAACCCAACCCCCCACTAGGTCCTACTGAAGCCGAAAAGCGACTCCAATACTTGAAGGAGCAACTAATGTACCTTAAGGGAGATGACATCTGCAAGGAGAACAATCGTAAGTATGAGGCCGTGAATGCTCAATTGCCAACCAACTTCAACATGACTGACATTCCGAAGTTCAAGGGGCAGGAAAACCCTTTGAACCACATTCGTGCTTTCAAAGACTAAATGTCTATCAAAGACATCAAACCCGAGATGTTCCTAAGGATCTTTCCTTCATCTCTCGACACCATTTCTAAGCAATGGTTCTACTCTTTGGAACACAATAAGATCGTCACCTGGGATGATGCCGCAATTAAATTCACTAAGCAATACGCGGATAATGCTGAGATCCAAGTCAACATGCGCACTCTAGAGGTTCTTACCCAAAATGAGAAAGAAGGCTTCACCGACTTCCTAAGTAGGTGGAGGAAGACTAGCACACAACTGGTTGAACGTCCAGATGAAGCTAATCTTGTGGAAAAGTTCGTAGATAACCTGAGGCCTATTTACGCAAACCACTTGAGGTACCAAAACATAAAGACCTTCAAAGATCTGACTGTGCTAGGGACGAGAATTGAAGATGACATCCGTAAAGGACTCTTGTCCAAAACAGTGGGTCATGGATACCAAGGTTCAATGAGTCGTTCTTATGGCTCTACTAGTAAGACTGATGAGGTTAACCTTGTCGAATCATCAAAGAAGAATAACCCACAAAGGAAGTTCACAAACATTGGCGATACATACTCCAATGCTCTGAAAAGGTTGATGAAACAGGGTAAGCTCCAACCCATAGGACCTACACCTGACCCAGAAAAGAAGTCCAAATTCTGGGATGAGAATGCATACTGCGAATATCATAGAGGCAAGGGACACGATACAGAGAAATGTTTCAAACTAAAGCATGTCCTTCAGGATATGATCGAAGATGGTCGTTTACCCATACCTCCTGGAGGTAAGCCTAACAATACTCAGAATCCTCTTGGAGTTCTGATGATTACAAATGAAGAATCCACCTTGGATTGTTCACCTCTAATTTCTCCAGTCGAAGATGAGATCAATGCAATAGAAGATGAGGGGAGTTATTCCACCATTTCTCCCACCATCGTCGATTTTATTGCATGGGGAAGAGTGTATGTAGGCAAGTTTCAGAGCTAGAAGATGTAGTAGCATCCCTACGCAATCCAAGCACCACGCCTAGGGAAAACGTGCCACTAAGTCTGTCTCAAGAGTCTACAATGTAAGATGTAATCGCCGTAGTTGACAACCTAGTCGACCAAATAATCAGTCTAGAAGCCGAGATCATCAGATTGAGAGAGCTTACTACCGTCAACGGAATATGGGCCGACGACGATGAAGATGAATACCTCACCGAACAATACCTAGTCAAGGTTAGTGAGGATATAGTCAAAGCCAGCGAAGATCAAGATATAAACCACCTTACTCGTTCAGGGCGTCCATATCAAAACATTTCTCAGAATGGTCCTATAGCGAATGGTCCAGTTACTAACACCAACGTCATCACCCCACACGATGGCGAAGATACATCTACTGACCACTTGCTAAAGCAACTGCAGAAGACAAAAGCTGATCTTTCAGTCTGGCAACTAGTCGCGAGTTCATTTCCTCATCGTCAAGCTTTACTGCAAGCCTTGGCTAAATTGAACGTGGCACATAACTCTACGCCTAACGACATAGTCAACTTGGTCTTGCAAGATTCAGTTAAATTAAGTAACCCAGTTACTTTTTCAGATGAAGATTTGTCTCCCTTCGGCGCCAGTCACAACCTATCTCTATTCATTACCGTCATATGCTTAAAGAATAACGTGCCAATGACTTTGGTAGATGATGGCTCTGCAGTCAACGTCATACCACTAAAGACAGCATACAAATTGGGCATGAAAGAATCAGATTGGACTCCTACCAACCAAGGTGTTCGAGCATACGATGGAACACGACGTAAGGTAGTAGGACTAATCAATCTCACTATAGCCACAGGGCCAATTGATCGAAAGGTTAATTTTCACATAGTGGATATCGAAGCATCATTCAATATACTTCTGGGAAGGACTTGGATTCACGCTTCCAAAGCGGTAACATCCACCTTGCACCAGAAGATTAAGATTCCACTAGATGGCAAAGTAGTGACGATCACTTCGTTACCCATCAAGGCTGTGATAGACAAAATGTCAAGTAAGCAAGTAGTCACAGATCCAGTATACGAGCTTGGGGGCTTTCAAATCATAAACCTTGTAAAGAGCAAACTGGCACCTCTAAACTTCGATCCATACTCCAATTTAGTAGCCAACCACATACTCAAGTCTCAGGGATACTTCCCGGGAATGCCACTAAATCCTGCCAAGAAAAATACCTTCGCACCTTACAAAGAAGGAAACTCTCAAAGGATACCATTAGGATTGTGATACAAACCCACGAAAGAAGAAGCTTTGGAGATGCTCACTCAGTATCAAAACCGTAAGAACAAAGGAATCCAGATGCGACCCTATCTCCCTACCCTAAACGGATACTTCGTTAGAGAAGGGAATCAGGAATATTTTCACGGGTTTCCCGAACCTTGGCACTATAAAGGAATGCAACTATCTGGAATCGAGGTCTTCCATGATTGCTACTTCATCCCTTCAGAAACGGTTCCTACCGTCAAAACTCGTCATACACCTTGTTTAGACGAACAGGCTGTTAGCCTTCTGTTTGGAGAAGACCGATTTGTTAGAGCGGCACAGGATGAGATCATTACCATGATACTTCAGGATGATCATTTCAACCCCACAACATTAATCACCGAAACCAGTTCGAATCAGCAGAAAGGATGGAGAAAGTCGATCAAGTGGACTAACAACCAAGAAAACTCTTCAAAGTCACCACTGGAGAAGGAGAGATGTTCAAAGGAGAACCTGAAGACAACGAATTCGAGTCAGAGTCGGAGTCGGAGTCGGAATCAGAGTCTGAGTCTAGAGAAGTAGCTAGAGAGTCTCCTTCTATCGTCACTCCCCATCCCCTTGTTTCTCCTAGCATAGCATCAAGTAGTAACAGTAGCTTGAAAAATGCCCCAACAGCTGTCCCTTTACCGCCACTGACTACTGAGCATATGGCTTCTTTGTTTCAACTCTTTTCAAAACTTAATATGAATAAATCAGATTTTGCTTACTCTTTGTGTTATTCTGAATGCAATTCTATTTACGATGATAATGAGGATGATCCTGACCCAGACTCAGTCGAATTACGACCCTATATGGTTAAACAGATACTACAGGAGGGGGAAGGGACACCAGTTATAGAAAACACCGAACCCATCAATGTAGGAACCGAACTAGAACCCCAAGAATTTAGGATAGGGACGACCTTAAACCCAACTGAAAGGGCCAATTTCATAGATCTCCTACACGATTTCAAGGACGTTTTTGCTTGGTCCTATAAAGACATGCCAGGAATCGACAGGGATATTGCAGAACACAGAATTCCAATAAAACCAGGTTTTAAACCCGTAAAACAGAAGCTTCGTCGAATGAGGACCGAATGGGCTCTTAAAATCAAAGAAGAAGTCGATAAACAATTCAAAGCCGGGTTCATCAAAGTTTCCGAGTATTCAGACTGGGTGGCTAACATAGTCCCCGTACCCAAAAAGGATGGGCGAATCCGAGTTTGTGTTGATTTCAGAGACTTAAACAAAGCAAGTCCCAAGGACGACTTCCTTCTACCACACATCGATATATTGGTAGATAATACAGCAGATCACGTATTGTTATCCTTCATGGACGGGTATGCAGGTTATAATCAGATCAAGATGGTCGTAGAAGACATGCATAAGACAGCCTTCGTTACTCAATGGGGCACATATTGCTATACTGTTATGTCATTTGGGCTAATCAATGCTAGAGCTACATATCAACGCACTGCGACCACATTGCTACATGACATGATACATAAAGAAGTAGAAGTATACGTTGATGATATGATTGTCAAGTCCAAAGATAGGAAGGGGCATATTGATAACCTTCGCAAATTCTTCCTAAGACTGCGAAAGTACAACATGAGGCTTAATCCTCAGAAGTGTGCATTCGGGGTAACGTCAGGCGATATTTTGGGATATGTCGTCAGTCAAAGAGGAATAGAAATTGATCCATCCAAGATCAAGGCTCTAATCGAAATGCCACAACCCCAAACAGAGAAGGAGGTTAGAGGATTTCTAGGCAAGGTGTAATATATAAGCCGGCTCATATCGAAGCTTACTATGATCTGCGAACCCATTTTCAAAAAGCTCAAGAAAACAGATCATACCATATGGGGCGACGGTTGTCAAAAGGCGTTTGACACAATTAAGGAGATACTAGCCAAGCCACCAGAGCCCATGCCTCCCCAACGAGATCAACCTCTTGGTTTATATCTCACAGTGACCGAAACAGCCATGGGGGCTATGCTCGCACAAACTGTTGGGAAAGAAGAAAGAGCTATCTACTACCTTAGTAATAAGTTCTTGGAATACGAGTGCAAGTACACACCTCTCGAAAAGACATGCCTCGCTCTTGTGTGGGCAATTAAGAAGCTACGCCACTACATGCTTAGCTACTCTGTCAAGGTGTATTCCAAAATGGATCCCGTCAAATACCTCTTCGAGAAACCCATTCTCAACGGACGTTTGGCAAGGTGGACCTTAATGCTCTCAGAGTTCGATCTCAACTATGTACCTCTGAAAGTTATAAAGAGGCGCTCCGTTGCCGAATTCTTCGCAGATAACCCCATCAACGACACCCAAGCAATAGACATATGGTCGTTTCCAGACGAAGATATACTACAAACCAGTGTAGACTCTTGGGATCTTTACTTTGATGGAGCATCAAATCTAAGAGGATTTGGAATAGGAGTGTTGCTCATTTCTCCTGAAGGCGAGCATACACCACTTTCTGTCAAACTCGACTTCGAGGTGACAAATAACGCAGCGGAATATGAAGCTTGCCTCAGTGGTCTACAAGCAGCAGTAAGTTTAGGCATCAAGAATCTTCGAGTTCACGGAGACTCGTCCTTGATCATTAACCAAATTACGGGATCTTGGAAAATTCGAAGTGAAAGTCTAGTACCTTACCAGGCTAGGATAGATCAAGTCGCCCAATTCTTCGATCAGGTCACTTTTCTACACCTACCTTGTGAAGAGAATCAATTTGCAGACGCTCTTGCAAAACTTGCATCTTTGATTAATATGCCAGACAACATGGTAGAAATGCCTTTATGCATCGAACGACACTCAGAACGAGCATATGTGCACCACCTTACAGATGAAGAGGAGAATCCAGGGGAACCTTGGTTTCAAGCCATCCTAAACTTCAAACTCAATGGTACATACCCACTAGATATGGATAAGAGGGAACAACAAGCCATACGCCTACTAGCCTCTCAATACCTCCTCATGCAAGGAGAATTGTACAAAAGGACACCTCTTGGTGTAGTCCTGCGTTGCCTTGATCATTCACAGGCACAAAAAGTGATGGAAGAAGTTCACGATGAAGAATGCGGTCCTCACATGAGTGGACCCATGATGGCAAAGAAAATCACGCGTCTAGGATATTACTGGACCATGATGGAGTCGGATTGTATCAAGTACGTCAGACATTGCCATAATTGCCAAATCTTCGGGAATGTGCAACACATCCCTCCTTCACTACTTTACACCATGACATCTCCTTGGCCGTTTTCTGCTTGGGGAATCGACATCATTGGGAAAATCACTCCAGCCGGAACATGAGGCCATTGTTTCATTTTGGTAGCTATCGACTATTTTATTAAATGGGTCGAAGCGGCATCTTACACTAGTCTCAATGCCAAAAACATGGCAAAGTTCATACAAACCAATATCATTTGTCGATATGGTTGCCCACATAAAATCATCAGTGACAATGGATCACATTTCCAGGCTGAGACTGAGCAATTGTTAGCCAAATACAAAATCAAACACCATCATTCCTCGCCGTATAGACCTCAAAATGATGGCGCGGAAGAGGCAGCTAACAAAAATGTCGTCACGATCCTCAAGAAAATGATCGATAACTATCGGGATTGGCCTAGCAAAATACCTTTTGCGTTATGGGGTTATCGCACATCAGTATGGACGCCCATTGGGGCCACTCCTTTCTATTTAACTTATGGCATGGAAGCTGTATAACCAGTCGAACTAGAGATTCCATCCCTACGTATTCTGCTCGAAAGTCAAATTCCAGAAGCTGATTGGAAGAGAGATAGATTTGAAGAACTCATCCTCTTTGATGAACGAAGGTTGCACGCATTACATAATGTGAAAATATATCAGGCACGTATCAAACGAGCCTTTAATAAACGGGTTAAGCCCAGAAATATCAAAGAAGGAGATTTGGTGCTCAAATCAGTCAGAGCTCTCCTACCTGTCGATCCCCGTGGAAAGTTTAAACCCAACTGGGCCAGACCATTCTTAATCAAGTGCATACTCTCGGGGGGAGCGGTTAGGATTACAGACCTAGATGGGAATGAATTCGCTAACCCAACTAACCTCGACCAACTAAAGCGATATTACCCTTAGTATAGGATAAGGAAACGCGCCTCGCATAGTACCCACGTGCCGCTCATGCGACACGAAATAAAAATGGCCCTTGGTCCGCTGAAAGAAAGCCTATGTCACCTTGCTCTTGCATTTTGACACTTCGACATCCTCATATCATCAAATAAATTGAATTGTACTTTAGGAGTAAGTAAAGCTCATGCTTATTTCTAGTTCAATACAAGCTCTTGCTTGGAACAATTATTCTTTTACATTTATTCGAACTACGCGCAAGGGTTTGATTTCATTTTTAAATGAATACGTAGGCAATCCTTCACCGGATACAACCCATTATTTTAAAATGTAAATAGAAAGACATTTGCATTTGCACTTGAAATTTGACAAGAATAATAAAAGGAAATCATAATAGTTTCTTAACTAATTAATCTTTTATTCATTTTGTTCCATAAATAATAATAATATGCTAAATAATATAAAATGCTGAAAATAAATGCTAGGCTAGAATTCTAAAAATCCCGCCGTTTATTACAATAATAGGTAATACTAAATAAATACTGCAATAAATGACTAAGGCTATTCTTCCATTTTCCCTTTGCCTTTGTCACCCTTGTCATATTTCTTGTCTCGATCACCAAAGGTCTCTCTCGCGGTCTAGCCTTACCATTTCGATCCACCACCATCTCCACGGCAGGAGCGGTCTTCGGTTTCTTCGACGGATGAACGACTCGGAATCTGGCCTCTTCTTCCTCCTCAGTCAAATACTTTTGGGTCTCCTTTGCTACCTCGCGAATCTTGTAGTCAACAGGCTCGTGCTTCCTCAATTTCTCACGCTCTTCGGGAGTAGCAGCCTTCCTCCATTGCAAGTATGAGTCAGATACCCATAAGAAACTAATAGGAGAGGGTATGAACCACATGTTCCTCTGAGCACACTTCATTGCCCATTCCCGACGAGTCTCTGTAGTGTGTGCCAATGTGACATCCCCATATACCGAGGAGCCTTAACTAGACCTTCCTTAGCATATAAGGGGATCACCATCTCGGTTGCCCGAGGTAAGTAATCATCAAAAGTCGATAAAAGAACATACAGTTATATTACAAGTGTTACATCTAAACTATTAAATGAAAGATACAACTCGTCAACTATATACTACTTCTGTCATTAGTCGTGAGGACTCATCCCAACCAGGACTCCAGCTAGCATCCAAGACAAAGACTGCTAAGACGGATGCTCACCATAAGGGATCACGGCAGACACAAAGACAAACAAGACAAACCACACAAGGTCGATGAATCGAGACAAGACACAACAAACACTACCGACGTATTACAAACACAACCAAACACACACACAATCACAACCACTCCAACCGATCTCCGCCACCGATCCCCACCAGCCTCGCCGTGGGGGACCGCAGCCGTTCCCACCTAAGCCCCGCTCATCATACCGAGCGAAAACCCTGTCCCATTAATGTGCACATCCCCTCCCGTGGCGGGTTCCGCGGAGGGCGAAACTAGGGCGTGAAGCCACTCCCGCAAGTGACTCCACTCAGCCGAGGACGCACCTCGAGAACCAGAGACAATCAATCACAGACAGCTGCAATAAAACAACCACCAACAAAACAGCATACACCAACCAATTACCATGTATACTCAACCACATGGTCACGACAACAATACAACAATGACACAACAACCGACACACTAGACAAACAACAGAAACTGAGTAGGCGAACCTACCTTTAAGCGACTGCAGTGATTCCACGTCCACACACGCAACACCCATCAATCAAGCAACACCTATACACACAATACAATCCTCTATCACTACCATTCTAACCCTAACTAAAAACACAATGACAAAGATGATGATGACGACATACCTACACATAGAAATCTGGCAGAGAGACCGCTACCCGACTCAAGCTATTCACTCTTATGTCACAAGCATCCTTAAGGCTCCCATGGGATGATCTATGGTGAAAGGAAGAGGAAGAGACGACATCTAGGTTTAGGGAAAGAGGCGGAAAATGATTTGCGATTTTAACAAAACACGATTTTAAACCCTCGCTGGAAAGACGCTACTCGATCGAGTAACTAACGTACTCTATCGAGTGGCCCCTACTCGATCGAGTGCCCAAGATGCTCGATCGAGTACCCTCTACTCTATCGAGTACCACTCACTTCTAAAGGCAATCATGGCACAAGGCAACTCTGGCGCGCATCACTAAGAGCTATTACCTGCTCCCAAGGTTGGTCAACGGGTCCCTAAAAGGACGGGTATTACAGTGTTCCCCCCTTAAAAAGAACTTCGTCCCCGAAGTTCAACTTATCCTCCCCCACCCATAAAACAAGACACCAAGGTCGACATCACTGTTCTCCCGACGCGGGTCACTACTCTCTAGAAGCATTAGCCCACTATGTCATCATCATCACTGCCCGACACATCATATACACCAACTTCTACAACGCACAACTTGAAGTACCAAACTCACAACATGTACCAACACGACCAACGACTATACTACTACTCCAAACTCTTAGCCACACACTACGAGACTATACTTTCACTAGTACACAACTATCAACACCAAAACATGCCACACAATGATCCTTACATAATCGCATGATTCAAACACTTAGTTCTACCGTTCCCACACACTCATCTCTTTATGACTATCTTTTCATTGTAAATTACTCAACTTTTACTTAAACATACAAATTACTCATCAAAACGATTAAAACAATTATAACTTCATGCTAGAATTATAACAGAAACAATAGCGAGCATTACAAACAAACAACAAAATTATTATTGTATACAACAAAATTATTATAATATCGGCCTTTTTATTTTGCGACATTACTCTTCCCCCCTAAAAAAGAACTTCGTCCCCGAAGTTCACCATCAAATAAATTTTCTAACACAAACTGCACCTTGTCGACATTACTCATTAATCACGACTAACATAGTCTTCTATATATATATATATATATATATATATATATATATATATATATATATATATATATATATATATAGATTTAGGATCCGGTGAGAACGATCACTCGGTGCAAACGGTGAGAACGACCTACAATAATAGGATTTTATAACAGATTTTATACGGTCTGCCTACTTTTTCTATTTTACGCGGTTCATATATATTTGTGATATTTTTTTATTTCCTTCTCTCTCCTTTCATTTTTTTTAGTTTCGTTCTTCTCTCTACCTTTTTCCCCCAAATCACCATAAACCCTAATTTCTTCCCCAAATCATTTCATCGTCAATTTCAGGTGAATTAATTGTTGATAACGATGAACGATTATCATTCGTCTGCCGTTTTCTCGTTCTAATTTCTTTAATCGCTCTTTTTCTATAAATTTCGCAAGTAATTTGGTATGATTTGATCTTTAACTTTTAGTTGTTAATGTCTATTTCTTCGATTTTTTGTTTTATTAAGCTGAGTTATCCTTTAATAAGCTGAATCTAACTTTGTCGTTGTCTTTCGAAATCATTAATGCAGGTTTACCCTAATTTCTTCCTCAAATCAGTTGTTCGTCAATTTGCGGTGAATTAATTGTTGATAACGATGATCGATTATCATTCGTCTGCCGTTTTCTCGTTCTACTCTACTTAATCGCTCTATTTCTATGAACTTCGCAAGTATTTTGGTATGATTTGATCTTCAACTTTTAGTTGTTAATGCCTATTTCTTCGATTATTTGTTTTATTAAGCTGAATTATTCTTTAATAAGCTGAATCTAACTTCGTCGTTGTCTTTCGAAATCATTAATGCAGGTTTATCTGCGTTACAGTTGAGATTCTGTTAATTAGGTATTTGTTATTACTGTCGTGATTAATTCTAGGTATATTTTTGTTTATGTTCGGCTTATTCATTGACTTTATTTGATATTTACTTCCGTTCGGTTGCATGCAGGTTTTTGTTCTGTTTCAATTTAAGAGCATCGTCGTCTTGGTGTATTCTCAACTAGGTAGTATATTTCCCTACTTTTTTTGTTCTATTTTACATTTTTTTTTCCTCCTTTTGCTGTGTTAGCATTCTAAGTTTAACATGATTGTAGTTTTGATGTTTTTCTTTCTGAAATTTGTGTTGTTTACAACGTTTTTTTTTGTTGTTTTTTCTTGTTTAGCTAATTTTATGTGTATTTTCCACGTTATGTCCTTGTGTTTACTTCAGAATTTAGTTTGTGTGTGCGTTATCTGCCTTTTTTATACGTTTTAATGGTTCCGTATCAGCTAGGTACGTCACAACGGTTATCAGTCACACCTTGTCAGTTGATAGGTACATTCATGTGGTTTGTTTGACTTACTGATATGTCCTACGTATTTGTGGCATTTTTGTATACTTGGCATCAGTTTGTGTGTGCGTTATATGCTTTTTTTGACTTTTTGTATTATTTTATTTATTTGTTTTTGTTTTGTTGTGTGTTTCAGTTGGGGTTTTACACTTAATGAGTATTTTAGGGTGTAGGTGCACTTTAATACGCGTTAATCACGTCTATTTAGCCCATACGTACGTTATTTTGCGTTTGATAACAATGACTGCATCAGTGCCCTTTCAAGAGGGTGATCACATCTGCATTTGTTTTGCAATTTATTTTTTTTCCGCTGTAACGTATCTGTGATGCCCTTGGTATGTAGGGAGAGTATTTTTTTCATGGATTGCTTGTGTGTTGATGTGAGTTTTGTTCATTTTTGGGGTTATGTGCCGGTCAGGTACGTCAATACGGGTTATATGTACGTTGAATGAGTTGCTGGATACGTTTTTTAGTTTATGTTGTGTGCATCAATGTACCTATGCATATTGTTTCTGGAAACCTTTATCATGGCTTATTTTTGTTTAGCTTGATCATTTTCAATGAGGCTACTATGTGTTTTGCACCGTGAGATATAGGTTCAGTTTATCACATATGTCCATACGCATTTGTTGTTGGTTAGGTACATTGATTACATTGACATCTACATTTTTTATGATTACAGGTGTCATTATGAAGAGAACACGTTCAGAAACGTCGGCACTAGACGGAGCGAGGACAAGCGGACATCAAGAAGTCCTGTCACAAGTATGCAACAAGCTGGATGTGATCCTTCTGAAGATTTTACGGTATTGAAAACAAGGATGAGTCCTAGCGGTCTTCTAAATTTCATCAATAGTGGCCTCTCCGACAATCAAATCTCAGACATTCAAGAGATGGGCTTTGGCGGTATCCTGTGCCTTAAAACGGATATGCTTCCCGGGCAGTTAGCACACTAGCTTGTCTCAGGATTTGATCCATTCACGTCTTCCCTCTTAAACAACCAGCTGCCTATTCGCGATGAAGATGTTCATCTTGCCACGGGGTTACCTATGGGTGAGGTAGATATAGTGCAAGCGACTCGTTTTGATCAGACCGAGGTGTTTGTAGAGATGGTTAATGCATGGAAGTCTTAGTTTGAGGGTGTTGACAAAGTTACCAACACCCACATATTGCATAAGATGGCTGAACAGAGACAAGATGGGGACGATTTCAAGAGAAATTTTATCGTATATGTTGTGTCTGCGTTTCTTATGGGAATTAAGGGAAGTGTTCCAAGTGTGCGAATACTCAAGTGTTTGAGCGATGTCTCCTTGATTCCAAAACTGAGATGGTGCAATTTTACCTGAAGAAACTTAATTGCAAGTGTCGAACATTGGAGAGATGAGAAGGAGAAGGAGGCCAATGGGAGCTGCAAGAAGATCTATAAAGGTCCTATAATGGTTTTAATTTTTATTTACCTCGATAGGACGGTTTTTAAGGCTAGATCAGTTAAGCGGGTGTTCCCAACATTATGTACATGGACGAAGGAAGCGATATCTTTGCGAATATCTAAAGAAAAAAGGGAAGCTCATCGGTTTGGTTCTGGTTTCATTGATGCACAGTTGGTAAAGCACCCAGATTGCTTTGGTCCTGGGTATGTGGAGAGTCGTGGCAGAACAACACCTGATGTTGTGTCTGAGGATGATGATATTGTTGGCAATGATGAGGATGACGCGGCTGACAACAATGGACGTGATGGGAACGATGCCAACAGATCACATGTCAGTTCTTGCATCGAAACGCTGGCAAGCACAAAAAAGCCCTTCTTCTTCGCATTTCAGAATTTTGCGATTCTATTAATACGCCAGCGTATAATGCCGAATCTGCAGCTTGTTTGTCAGCTGTCCGCCATGGTAGACTCTCTACTAGGGGGTTTCCAGTTAACACCTCCTATTGTACCTGAAGATGAGGTTAGGACAAAAGTGGATCGCGGACGGGGTGACCCAGTTGTTGGTGGCAACGACATGCGCACTGATGAATCTGCTGCTGCCCCGGGTTCAGGTGCAGATTCACGCACTGTTAAGGATACGCCTGCTACAGGGGCTAGGTCAGCCTCCGAGGTTCATGGCGGTCGTGTTCCATCTACACCAGAAGGCAGCAATGACGACCCTTGTTGGAACGATCCTACCTTTGTGGCAGCGGCCATCGCGTTGGGTAACGCGTTCAACAAGGATCTAGTGGATGTACCTGTACCAAAGAAAAGACGAGTTGCTCCTGAGTTCCCGACCTTCAACCTATTTCAATCTCAAGATAAATCGCAGCCAGCTGGTTCTTCGGACTGTCCTACTGCACCTGTTGTTTCCCCCCCGTCTGCTGCTCCTAATGCACCTGTTGTTTCTCCCGACTGTCCTAATGCACCTGTTGAATCAGTTCACGTAGTCCACCATGCTGCTAACATAGAGAACAAGAGAGACGTAGTTGTTCCAAATGTATACAAGTCACCCTTTATTCAAAGGAATATATCTATGTTTTCTGAATTGAGCCAACCGGAGAAAGATGTTTCTGACTTGGTTTTTGAGGAAGGATCTGATGAAAGGTATTTATAATCTTTTTTTTTACAACCTATTTCAATCTCAAGTTAAATGTTTAATCGTGATCAGTTTGTGGGGTAATTCATTAATATATCAGAACGTATCTATATTTTTTGTCTAATGTTTCATTTGTCTTGTTATTTTCAAATGAGGTATTGTTCAGGAATCGTTTGTTCCAGCTAAGAAGATACGATTTATTGTCCTTTATCTCAGACACAAAGATTTCTACAAATGTGATAAATGCATGGGCTAATATATTGAACAAGCGAGAGGAGTTAAAAGCTGCCTCATCCCCTTTGCGTTTATACACTTTTGTTACTCATAATGTAAGTTATTCTGTGATTGATCTATGTTTGTTTTAACCTTTAGTTTTAATTAATGATGTGTTTTCCTATATAGATATTCTTGCATTAATATGCTATCGTCCTACCTGACTTTATTATTGTTGTTAAATATGTTTAACTTCAGGGAATTAAATGTGAAAATATAACCGAATACGAGAAAGTCAAACTGGTGAGCTTCAACTATGTCTTTTTGATTTTTAGTAGCATTCGTCAGTTTTGTCCATTTTATGTTTCCACTAAGGCTGATATATGTGTTTCAAAACCAGATGTTGTTCCCATTTACACTCCGTGAGCCGCATCTGATTTGTGTCAACATGGTTTCCCGAAAGATTGAAGTCATTCATCCTATGCTTCCTAAATCAGTAGACTTCTCTGATTCTGTCCCATGGTGGTGAGAATATGATGTTGCGCATACCAGCCAGTTCACTTTGTCAAACGTTGTATTTAGTTTTCTTCACTCCGTTGATGTTTCTGATGGTAATCTGACTTTTTCAGAGGGATTTTGTTCGATGTGACATGACCTCTAAATCATCCGTTTTAAGGCGATCCGATTTTCTCATGTGAAGAATTCGTCCCCAAAACGCATGTGATTGACGTCGTGGACGATGACATTTATCTGATGTGTTACATGGAGATATATACGGGGTGCCGCCAAATGCTCAAATCTCAGTTCATAAATGTAAGATACGTCCTTTTTTTTGTCTATGTACGTTTAGTAAATAAGTAATCACAACTTTCTCATTAACAAGTTTTCCACATATTGAATCATCCAGACTAGATCAGGGGCTGCAATTGGCAAGGTCCTTCTTAAACAGAAGATGAAGTACTGTTTTGCTGTTTTGTCGTGCCCTCGAACGCAATTATCAAAACAAGTGTTGATGATCTGAAGCGTCTCAACGTCAAATCTGGGCAAGCACCCATATTTTTCTTTTTCTTTTTTTTTTTCTTTTTTTTTTTGCAAGTGATCGTTAATCTTACTAATTATATTTTCCTTCTTCATTTTTTTAAAGGAAACAAGCGGTTTGTCAGAAGTGGAATATACTGATACGCACCTGTTAGACTACGTGTTCCTTCTACGTGCGGGAGAATCAGCTAAAGAGTAATGTTTCATCCTTTTTAGCATGTTTACCTTGTCAACTTTATATGCGTTGTTAGAAATAGCACACACTGAGCTTTTTCGTTGGTGTATACGTTATTTTTGTAGTGACGTAGTCGTCGAGTCAAGCTTTGGGCAAGTAACAAAAGAGGGCATGTGCTCTCTGAAACCTCGGAAATGGGTTGTGGATATGGTATGGTCACTTCTTAATTTTCATACGTGTTTCTTTCTATTTTATGTAGTATAGAACAACACTCGTTTTTTCAATTTAGGTGATCGATATGTTCGGGATCTATTCAACTATGCTCAAGCCAGATTTGTTGTATATCCCATCTACCGCACGTGTGAGTGTTACCCTTTTCATCCGTGATTCACTTAATATTATCAGTTTGAATGTTTGACTTACTAATCGATATGTTTGTCTATTCTAGCATCTCAATCCTCAACGAGATAAAAATCTTGGTCGCAATTACATCAAAACATCATATATGCCTAAAGATGGGGTGTGTGTGAAAGCTGTAAGTATATTGTTCTGTCTTTTTTAAATGTGGGTATGTATCACACTGTATTTTTCGTTTATGAAGATCAAACTCATTTCATTCATAGCATACGTCTTGTAATGTTGTCAACAGATTTTTATACCCATCATTGATAACGAACACTGGTTTCTTATCGTGTGTGATCTGGAGATGAAGACGAACTATATTCTGAACTCACTACGTCCTAAGGATATCCGGGCTGACACTGAACTTGCTGCGGAAGTGGTATATTTTTTAAAATATTATAAATGTTTTCGTTCAGATAATGGTTTCCTTAATGTTTCATAACTAATAGGTTCAATGTATCGTTTTGTTCTAGGTTAGTAATATCTTCCAGATCTTATGCCGGTCCAAAGGGTACAAGCATCTTGTAGGAGTGCCTCTAGCTAAGTTTTCGACTCTGACTGTTCCTCAACAGCAAAATCTGTAAGTACTCATCTTTTTTTATTTACTTATCACCTGAGTATGTCACACTAAGTCAGTTGCTAGGTACATTTAATGCAGTATGTGCGTTGCGACGATATGTCCCATGTTTTTATTTGATTTTTGTATGCTGGACTTAAGGTGTTTGTGCACGGATGATATAGTAAGGCCTCCTGTGTTGGTACTTATTTTCGTTTTGTTTGGTGAAGGTTTGATTGCGGCGTTCATGTTCTCAAGTGGTTAGAAGCTGGACGCAACCGAGATCTGTGGGAAGACAAGAGCAACTTCAAGGCGCTGGCTACATATAGGAAGGATGTCGCGCTCAAATTGTTACGTTGGCAGGAGAACAAGCGTAAGGTATTCAAAATTAATCTCACTTTCCATTTGTCTTTATCGTCAGATTTAACTGTTCATATCTATTTTAAGTACAAGGTTTACATCGTTTTTTTTTCTCATGGCTGATATGTAGGTTTACTAAAAGTCATGGAAGTGGCTTTGCGTTTGGCAGGATTGTGGCAGGATTGTGGCTGACATGTAGGCTTAGTAAAAGTCATGTATATCTTATGGAATTTGTGATGGTGTAATTAGGGGTTCTGTTGCATTGTAATAACTTCGTTTACGTTTATCCGAGTATCTGGTTAACTAAGTACAAGGGGTCTTTTGAAACGCTTTTGGTTCATGTTGGATATGGAATCATGATAGTTTTGACAGTTTGTAATGGAAGGGCATCGCCCCTACTTTTTTGTGGATAATATGTAGGATATGCATCCCATTCCGTCCGTTTGTGTTTAGACAAATGGTGGTGTCTATGTGGCAATGGGCTCCAAATTGGGCAACCTCTTTCTTTTGCTGTTTGGCAATGGTCTGATAACTTAATCGTCATACATTATTACACTACTAAGTACGCTCATCATGTATAACATGTGCAACAATCGTGTTAATATACACGCTTGTTTACTTTTGCACATAGACACAACATCAATTGTGATAACATATTAACAATACGAAGTATATACTTACACAACCCACCAACAACCGAATATTTTTTTTTTTAGTGTCGTACAATATCAATCGTGTCTAACGAAATCAATCGGGTCTAATGAAATCATCAGGTAATTTATAATTAGATGTCATACAATATTAGGATTTTGTCTATGGAACTTAAATTCGCGAATCATTGTTTATTAATATTTTACGTTGCTTTTTGACACAAATAATACTAATAGGTACGATTATCATGTAAAACATGTGCAACAGTCGTGTTAATATTCACGCTTTTTGTCTCTTGCACATAGTTAGGAAATCATCAGTTATTGGACAATAGCTGAAAGTTTACTTTTTACCAATTCACATATCAAAAAACGAGCAGATTCATTAGCTCTTAATATCAAAAACTCAAGCCTTCCATAAACTTTCACTTGTATATGTGAATACAAGTGTTTCCATTCACAATCCTGATAGATACACTTTCAGCCTTGCCAGATGCACATATAATCCATGTAGATACGCTAGTATCTTGTGATATGCGAATAATAAAAAATAAAAGACATACAAAGGAAAAAAAAAGATCAAAAATCACATAGAACAGCTCAAAAATGAAGTCTTCAATCTTTCTGCCATTAATCAATATCTTTGTGTTCGTGATCCTCAACTATTTTCGTTGTTCAATCGTGAAACAAAAAAAGGATATCAAACATTAGCGGTTACA
This sequence comes from Silene latifolia, assembly GCF_048544455.1. Lineage (NCBI taxonomy): Eukaryota > Viridiplantae > Streptophyta > Magnoliopsida > Caryophyllales > Caryophyllaceae > Silene > Silene latifolia. Next base: position 136,291,562 of record NC_133537.1, on the reverse strand, counting down.
AATTTTTGTACATACAACAATACTATTTCTTTCTCAGGTACCATCTTACAAATTCAATCTGCTTTCCATATCCTCTAATAATGAATACACCACAAATATTAGCGTACCTGTACGAATGGAATCATACTCTCCCAGGACAATTCTGACTATCATGAAATCCTAATTCTCCACAAGCATTGCATTTCCTGGCCGCTTTCTTCTGTTCTTTTGTAGCTTTTTCCTTTTGGGACAGCATTCGTTTTCCAGACCCTTTCGTCTTTGACTGAATAGGAGGCAAGATAACCACTTCTGTTGGTATTTTTGTTCCTAAGAGCATCTCAAGTTCCCTAGTCTTGTTCCTCGTCCTATCACCCATGTTACTAGTACTACTACATTCTGACGTACTGGTTGGTGCGCTTATCTTGTCTTTGAAACCTTTCAGAATGCCCATTAATTCATCCACATACTCAGGTTTTTGTTCAGCGAGTGTCACACATGAGAACACCTCGGACCATAGGGTACCAATTTTGTGCCGTCTAACATCTAATGAGTTACAATCTTCAATTAAAGTATGTGGCACATTATTACATATCGGCTGACATGTTGCCAATTTGCTCCACCTACTTAACAGATACTGATCTTTGCATTATTGTCCTTTTTCATTTATAATTCTAACATCTAATGAGTTACAATCTTCAATTAAAGTATGTGGCACATTATTACATATCGGCTGACATGTTGCCAATTTGCTTCACCTACTTAACAGATACTGATCTTTACATTATTGTCCTTTTTCATTTCTTCGAAAAAAAATCTTTGCATTACATAAAATTCTAGTTCTCTGTCTTTTTTTTACCTTCCCTCTAGGCTTACTTTATGCAGCCTTACTGCACACACAATACTTAGTCATGACAACCCCGTCTATGTTTCGTTGCGTCGACTTCCTCATTTTAAAACCAGAATTAGCAGCATAAACCTTATAGAATTCTAGCCCATCCTCTAGTTTATCAAATATCATACCCAAAACAGGCTTCAATTCTGGCGCACATACAGGTATTCTTTCCTTTGGGTTTGTCTCGATGATTGGTGAGCCTACATCTATGCACTCTACATAGTAGATCAGTATGGGTATAAGCAGCGAGTTCAAATAACTGATGCACAACAAATATAATTTCAGATACGCTAATTTAGTCAAAAGCACAAAATCAATTAGAAAACAAAAAACCACAGAAATTATCACAGAAATTTGTGCCTTGATCGCTGACATATCGTATCTTTCATTACTGAATACTTAACGTAGACGTCAAGATACACCAATCACGTCTAATAATTTCGACATAGGCAGAAAGTCAAATGCTTATTATGACATGAATCGGTATATCCCTTAATTATAATTCTAGATACGCTGCTGAAAAACACAAACGCATCAACTATACTAATGGATACGCTATTCATATACGCTGGTTAATTAAGGGCGGTTTCGTTATTCTACCAGGGACGTTTTCCATATAAGGCAATTACATCAATTATACTAATATACATGCTATTGAACTAAACAGAATACTGTATAGCATGCATAAGAAACATGATCAGCAAGTGTAATGATCAACTCTAAAACAAATTGCATATCACATACACTAACCAGACCGGTAAGACAACTGTTCTTATCCATCAGACTCATCAATTTATAATACCAATCAGGCTAATGAAACATGATCAGCGAGCGTAATAATCTGTCTTCCTATGTTTAAATTAGTATGAATACGCATCAAAATGATCAATAGATACATCAATCAGCCGATTTTAATGAAACGATTTATAAAAAAGGCTATCTCAACTGATTTGCAGATGTACATACCTAGATGAGATGATGACTGCACGATATCATTGCTAACAGCTGGAACAATCGCATCAGTCTGTTCCCCCAAATCGCTAGAACCCTCAACATCCATAATTTTCTACGATTGAAATAATTCTGGAATGCCAATCGAAATCACAAAATCGATTGTTCATGCATCAATCACACCAAATCAATCAGCAAAATATTATAACATTACATCCATTAGATGATCAACGCCATTAATTATGATAAATTTCGTCGATTTTTGGTGGCTGCAGTTTGATTGTTTTCGCGGATTTTTCTATGTTTTCGTGGAAATATTTGATTTTATTTGGGGGAAAAGTTTTGGAAAGTAGAGAGAGAAAGAGATTTTTTTGGATTTTTTTGTCAAACAGTCAGGTGTGACATATCGCGTCGTAGGATTTCGAAATATCCCGTGATATTTTTTGTGTAAACGACTAATGTAGGTCGTTCTCACCGTTTGCACCGAGTGATCGTTCTCACCGGATCCCGCCTATATATATATATATATATATATATATATATATATATATATATATATATATATATATATATATATATATATATATATATATATATATATATATATATATACTGCCTTACGAGAACAATTATCAAGAACCATAAAAACATGCATATATCAATTGTATATAATGTAGTTATGGAAATTCTCAAATAAATAATTAACAAGTCTTTTCGATAATAAATAAGTTATGCCCTCTTGTAGATGTTGATAAAACAAAAAGAATGCAATAAAAGGAACTTTTATGTCACATCTACTCCCACAAAATGTCATTTATAAGTAATAAGTCAACCCGAACATGTTACTATCCTACAATAACCATTATAACTATCGAAACATGCGAAAATAGAAACATTCCAACAATTTTATTTTCGAAAAAGTGCCTGTAACAGTGCTACTCGATCGAGTGGGTTAGGCACTCGATCGAGCTGGCCCTACTCGATCGAGTATATTAGCTACTCGATCGAGTAGCCCGAGATCAGAATACCCTTTAACTTGCACACCTGCAGCTACTCGATCGAGTGAGTGGCACTCGGTCGAGTGGTCACAGTCGAATGCTACTCCACAACTTCCCTAACACAACACAATATATATATATATATATATATATATATATATATATATATATATATATATATATATATATATATATATATATATATATATATATATATATATATATATATATATATATATATATATATATATATATATATATATATATATATATATATACGATCGCATAACCACGAGTCGGGATGATAACCCGACCAGAAATCCTGCATACAAGTCTAGGAAAAGCAAGTAGGGCCTTATGGCCATCAATACAAACCGAACATAATAAGTACGAAATGAAATAAACTAATATCCATCACAACCAACAACCATAACCAAAAGAGAAAGAAAGGAGTATCACTCCTGCTGCTGCTGCTCATCCATGACCTCATCCTCAGCTCCGTCACCACCTGAGGTGCCAGCTCCTGAAGTCCTAAGACCCGCATCATCCCCTGCTCCAACCTCTGGACTCACGTACCATGGGGTCAAACCGCCGTAAGGATAAGACTAAGGTGCTCCCCATGTGGTCATGTCCACACCGTAGGAGTGGAAAACCCCGCTGTAGTCCCCAACTCCACTCCATCACACTGGATGCGGTCCCTCGGTCCCAATACCCTGAGTATATGCCAATTCGTGCATGTTCCGGAGCGTTAAGGTAGAGGACACTCTCTCTGCCAAGTAGCTCTCACGTGTCGTCGGGGTATCAAGGTAAGGGTAACAAGGAAACGAGTGCTGTGGTGGTGCTGCCGGCTGTGGCTGGGTCTCAGCCATCCTCTCCCTCACACGGCGTGGTCCTCTCCCTATCCTGGGTCTATCCTCCGCAGCTCTCACATTCTCCCCTTTTCTCGGCTCGGGCATAACCTGAAGGATCGTCTGGTCGATGAAGTTCGTCTGTCTCGCCGAGCGCGCCTCCGTCTCCTCCTCATCAGATTCGACAGCTACCACTGCCGCAGGTAAAGGCTCTGTCGGTGGGAGGTTCTTAGGAGCTGGTATCTTCATCCAACTCATTCCCCACACCCTCCATGCTAAATTACCATCCTCCAAGGTTCTTAACCACTTCAGGTCGAGGAAGTAATCTCTGTCCATGGTAGGTACCGGGGTGTCTAGAGGGGTGTACTCTGAGGAAGCCTCAAAAGAAGTTAGCTTTTCAGCTAAATGGGTGGCGATAGCACCACAACTCAAAAACCTAGTGCTAGAGGAGGCCATCAAAGCAAGGCTGGCACATACTATAGTGGGAGCATTAAAGGTCACTTTTTCAGTCCGCTCAGGGTTAAGGTAAGCCATCAGAAGCAACAACTCGTGGGAGTTTAACTTACTCATATCAGACCTCTCGTAAAGGAGACGCGACACGGCACGGAGAAAGATCCTCAAAGTGACATGTTGCACATCATTTATCAACATGTTACTAGCGGTGGGAGCTGATTTCCCGGTGATACAGGGTATAAGACGGCAAACCCCGCACTCAGCTGGAATGTCACGGAGGGATCCCTTGGGAGGCTTGGCCAAACCAAGGTGGGAGGCAAACAGGTCCATGGTTAAAACAAAACTGGTGTTCATAAGACGGAACTGCACCGCCTGCTCAGTCGGCTCGTATTTAAACGAGCTCATGAACTCCAAGGTCAGAAAAGCATATGAATGCTTCCGCAAACGGTATAGCCCAGTGAACCCCAAAGTCTCAAAGATATGACGGACATCCGTCTCAATCCCCAGGTCCTCTAAAAGAGTGGTGTCCACACAGCGAGTCGGTCTCATCTTTCGGGTTTGTAAGGGTACAAACCTCTCCCGCTGTGCGTAGTCCACAAAGACTACTGAAGGGTACTCTGGTACAGCTGGTACCACCGGTCCACTACCCTCCCCAACTTCGGGCTGGGAAGCCCTACCCCTCTTACTTTGTCTGGTCCCCAAGTTTAGTCTCGGCATCTGTTTTAACATATTATTTAAGTACACCAACGCATATACACCAAAACATGCTAATTACACAAATTAAGCCATAAAAGAACCATCTAAGTACACACTATCACCCACAATTTCCCAAATTACAAATAAAATTTCAATTCCTTATATCTCAGACGGTCTCTACAGCTGTGAAAATTTCATCATAATTAACACGAATTAACTCAACTATTACAATCTTTAGGACTTAAATCTTCAAAATACATCCATGTACAACACAAATTCCCAATCATATGAGACGAATTTCAGTTTGAGGCACTTTAAAGACGGAGTTTTAAGACAAAATTTGAGGTGGAAATCACAAAAATTAACTCCCCACATGATATAGACAACATACATTGCCCAGTTTTTCCCTTTTTACATGTAATAAGCAACCAAAACTCACTTCAAATTACCAAACCCTAGAAATTTCGATCATAAGCATATGCAATTTCTATTCGATTTTTGTATTATAAACAACAATAATCATAAAAGGGAAGCATCTAGATCATATTACAACAATTACAAGCAAATTTTCTTCCATATGAATCGATTTTTTTCAGATTTTCTATCAACCTAATTTTCTTTTTAATTGATGAAAAGCATTAAAAAAGGAAGGAAATCATACCTTAATCAAACAAGAAGTAAAAGCACAAATAAAAGCTATGAAAATCACCAATTAGATCACCACAAACACAAGAATTCAAGGGCTTGAGAGAGATATAGGGGTTAGGGTTTGCGAGGTTGTGAGGAAGAATAAGAAGAAAGAGTAAAGAAAACGGGTTTATGAACCCGTGAGATTGCCGGTACTGTAGCTTACTCGATCGAGTGTCTCGGGTACTCGATCGAGTGCCCTCTACTCGATTGAGTAGGCGCTATTTGATCGAGTATTCGTAGGAAATTCCTACATCCTCGACGTCATAGCTTCCTAACTAGATCGAGTGAGGTCTACTCGGTCTAGTAAGCACTCACACTCGGTCAAGTAAGGTTGGGTACATGGTCGGAATTTACGAGTTTAACTGAAGATTCCTGCAAAACAACATTACGTGTCGATTCCAAATCAAGTTCGGAAGTCATCACCGGTTATCATATTCATTCACATTATACCATTACTACTCAAATATATCGCAACGGTTTCACCAACTAAGATTCATATCACATTATCCCATAACGAACTTCACAACGTTGTTTACCACACTATTAAATCATTCATGTATACACTTAACGCAATACTTCATCTCTAAACCTTTGTCTACGACTTTACTAGCAACTTACAATCGCATTACTCTAGACACTTATTTAGCATTGCATTCCCATGTATCGTCCAAGTCTACTTAGCAAAGTAACTATGTTTCAACATAAATAAATTAGTCTACTCAGATTAATCACGTCACATGCGGAAGCTTTCAACCATTCATATATTACATGCATCCATTACTATTTTGATAATTCTCATTATAATTCTACAACTCTTTAACTATCATCATTAACACTATTATAAGACTTATAAATCCGTAAAGAAACTACCATTACTAGCAACCTGAACCAAACACAGCCATTACCATATTCCATATCACATCACACGTTCCTACTCTTTTCACATACTTCTATCGTATAAAACCTTTCGCGTTCCTCATTATCATTCTACACACATATTAGTTCCATCAAAACTTTACCATATATGATTCTAACATAACTATTACGCACATGCTAACCTCAACGGAGACTCGACCACAATCAATTCCAACATAATCACCATACACATTAGGCACATAGTTGCCGACTCAACATTCCCATACGCAGTGACTGGCTTAAGCACAATGGGGCCAAGATTTTGAAATGAGGGCACCTTCTCACCCAAAATCTACCATCGGCTGGGGCTCCCAATATACATACACCAGGTTCATTTTATTAGACTCACTATGTTCATTAGGTTCATTTGTTACAGGTTCCAAAATCGTCGCTCTGATACCACTTTGTGACACCCCCATATACCGAGGAGCCTTAACTAGACCTTCCTTAGCATATAAGGGCATCACCATCTCGGTTGCCTGAGGTAAGTAATCATCAAAAGTCGATAAAAGAACAATTACAGTTATATTACAAGTGTTACATCTAAACTATTAAATGAAAAATACAACTCGTCAACTATATACTACTTCTGTCATTACTCGTGAGGACTCATCCCAACCAGGACTCCAGCTAGCATCCAAGACAGCACCTGCTAAGACGGACTGCTCACCATAAGGAATCACGGCAGACACATAAGACAAACAAGACAAACCACACAAGGTCATTAACTGAGACAAGACACAACAAACACTACCGACGTATTACAAACACAGCCAAACACACACACAATCACAACCACTCCAACCGATCTCCGTCACCGACTGTCCACTGGACCAGCCCTGCCAGTGGGGGACCTGTTAGAAATCTATATCTCATTACTTGACATATTCTTATATGTGATGATTTAATTTAGTTATAAAATTAAACAATGATCTTATGCATGCAAACAATAATAAAATAAGGAAGAAATCATCTTCTTACATTGAAGATTTCGGATTATTTGGGCACAAGTGAGTTCTCCTACTCACTTGTTCTTGAGCCTCCTTAAATGGATGAACAAGGATTCAAGTAGAGAATCCCTCCCAAGGATTAATACCCAAAGTAACAACTTAATAAAATTAATATTATTATTACTAGAACAATATTAATTTTGAATAAAATTGACCAAAAATGATTTTGTTCTCTCAATAATTTCGGTTGAGAGAAAGGGAGAATGAGGAAGATTTTTATCTCTCTAAAACTCTTATTTTAGATGTTGAATGAATAATAATACACTAGTGTTTTGATAGTGTATATTAGGTAAAAATATAAGGAGAAAAACCCATGGTTTTCTCTTCTTAAAACCGGGTGGAATGGGGAGGGGAGATGGCCAATGCATGCACAAGGTTGTCTTCACAAGAGCAAGTAGGGTTGCATGGCTAGGATTAGGAAGAAATGATTATGTTTAACACTAACATAATCAACATAATATATTCCTAATATCACCCCTAATTTAGGTCATTATAGATAAAATGGACTCCATTTTATCTTTGTCAATTTGTCAATTTGTCACATGTCACATGTCACATAAAATTGTTATGTATTTTTAACATATTAAAAATCAACGCATTAATAAAAATACGTCATATACAAAATCGACTTAGTAATTCATAATTACTTGTACCAAAATGTTTTACCAATTATAAATCACAACATCTTGTATTTATAATAATTTATTCATTCAAATGCAATTGTTTCCTTAAACAATAATTTCATTTAAGTAATAAAACAATTCGATCACTTAGACCGTATCTTATTTAATCAGATTATAATGAGATACGTAAATATCACTTCCAAAATCGTCCGTCAATTTTAAGCAATTTAATTAACCCGTATCATCATACGATCAATTAAATGATCAATTAAGAGTGTTACCCTTTAGGTATGACCTAAGAGGATCAACTGATCACCACCGTCGCACGACAGTAATGTCAAACTCTAGTCAGCCAATCATTACCGATATGTGTGGACCAGTTGCCAGTAAAAAAATTACTTCCCAATTGTATTCTTTAAAATGAGACTTAAACATGTGATCATCATGATCAACAGTTGTGATCGCATTATTGTCGGAGGACACATATTCCAACAATCTCCCACTTGTCCTCGACAAGTGTGCGTCACCAATTCTCTTGTCCTATTACTATCTCCCACGCAATGCAAGGTGTCTTTCAGGTCGTACTTGCAAGTGATCATATCGAGAGTGGTTTCCTCGATCTGGAGAATAACTGATTGACCGGATTTATCTACCATAGATATCTTCCGAGCGTGGCCACGCATTTCCAGTTCATTACTCCTCGAGTGACCCTGAGATATTGTTATAACCCTGACTAGGGGTGGACAATTCCTATCGCACTCATTCCCTTCGACTAGCCACAGCCATCATAACCCAAAATATGCCCATTTGACCCCATTTACGAAGGTCGTAGTAACACAAATCAAAGTTAATCTGAAACTGTGCCATCTTAGGTGAACAGTCTTTAGTCAAAAGAATCGACTCATTAGAATACTATAGTAGCTCTCGCCACGACCAGGCTATATAAATTTGCCAGAACTCTATAAGCGGTCATAAGGCCCGACAAAGTGTTCCTAACAGTCTGCCTATGTGATCGACTAGTCATTCTCATATGACTCCATGGCACTTGAACTTGCCATCAATCGCATCACATTCTAGTCACTTCGAGACGTCACCTCATAGAAGTAACTATGGGCGAATACAATGCTAATCCGTGTTCACTTTAACGGGGTTCAATTGTCTCTACAACCCGTTTGGATGTAACAAAGTATAAGGTGAGTTAATTATAACTCAAACGACAAATGTTGACATCACATTCGGGTAGTCAATACCATATTACAACCTTGTGATGCATATCATAAGTGTGTAAACACTTGTTGATTGCAATAAAAGTTTAACATACCATGTGTCCATGTGTTCAAACTTCTTATAATCGCATTTTCCTTTACGTTCATGTTATCTTTCATAGTATGAACCTTACCAAGTACACATATAGGTTCCCAACCTTGGTTTGGGTTCTTTATCTTGAAAGAACTTCTCTGCCGATTATCACATAACCAATGAATTTACGGTGAATGATATAACTTGCACTGATCAAGTACTCCACCCACTCATAATGCACTAGGTATATGTTTTGCAGAGTCTTGCAACAATTGTCAAGATGATTAGCCTAGCACTTCTCACAAGTCCTAGCATATTAGGAAATATTAGTTTTGAGTAACTTCTTACTTCAACTAAGTACTTTTCCAAACCTTTTATTTCTCTTTTTAGCTTGAAAGGCTTAGGATTTTCATAAATCCTTACGTGTTGTTCAAACTTTAATATGTGCAACCTCTTGACACATAACAGAGTGTTCTGTCCAACAATGAAATCGCTCATCGGTTTCTCCTCGAGAATTCATGACGTTTCTTCTATGGCTTGCCAATGATTCATCATGCTCTTATGCATATGATTCATTATTGGACATGTGCATGATTATTCTAATGGCGAAAACATTAGTAACTTTTAATCATGTCATCAACTATTCTTAGGTTCAATGAATGACCATGACCGCTTATGTAATTCCATTTTCATCGATATGAATAACCTACGTTTCTTGTTGATTTGATGCGTATATCTCAATACTTATCCAACATCTCATGATGTGATTGGATTCATCATAGTCCATTTTTCATCCAGAATTGAAAACTCAAATACTTCTTTGTGAAAGAATAGTATTAGCTCGTCATTCCCAATGAGTAATGAGTTATAAACTTTTACAAGATGATTGCTCCCACTAAATTCCATGTCTTTACATGATAATTTCCAACTCCCACTTAATTCCACATGTTTTGTAATTGACTACTCAATTGAAACATTTCAAGAATTGAAATATATTGCTTTGCTAAGTTATTAAGATAAAACCATATATGTTCCCATCATATCCTTTCAAAATACCTATTTTGAAAAGGTTTCAATCTTCAACCTTATGGAAAGAGATTTTAATCTCTAACTCATTCATCTTATAATGATGCGCGGCAATGTCATCAGATTAAATGTGAATTATATCTAATACACGTCCTTCAAAATACCCTTTTCGGAAGGAGGTTTAACCATTTCATTTTCATAATGAGGTTAAGTAATGACATTAGCGTGGTTAATACTTAACTTAGCTATTGTGGATATCGGTATATCAATCCTTGCAACTTCTAGTCATAAATCTCATTTATTTTCTAGGATGTAACTTTGATTCATTTAGGCTCTTAAGTAAATATCAATATTTAAACTATTGGTCAAAATTTATCATAAACTAGTCAATTAAGACTTTACATTAGTCATTCTTCTTCCAAAACTTTCTTTTGGTCTCCTCGTGTAGTTATCTTGAAAACATATTCTTTTGATTACTTCACTTGGTCTCTTTTGTCATGTAGATCTATTCGAGACCATAGATCTCATCTATTCGTGTATACTATATAAATAGATATACCTTTATTCAAATCATTCTTCCTTGCGTAGATCTCATTTACACAAATTTTTCTTGATGTTCTTTGTGTCTTCATTTTTCTCCCACTCTATCTTTAGAATGAATACACTAGAGATTCAAAGATAGCTTATGAGACACAAATAATGATTTTGAAGTACAAGGAGGACTATCTCATAGGTTGACTAATTTTTTTGAATTTGATAAGTGTACTTGGTGATTGACATTCCTTTAAGAGAGTTCATCAACTCAATATCACTTTATAATTGATCATATACAAGCCTTAAGCTTGTGGACATATAATGAATCCCATCATTGTAGTTGGCTATTAGATCACTTTAAGTGAATGATCATATGTTTCTATGAGCAAGCGGGTAAAGACGAATTTTAGAACAAAGATAAAATACGATAAAATGGGTGACTTGGGTTGCAAACCAAGCCACCATTATCCAAAATACAACCAATATCCAAAATACATTTCCATGTCGAACACGGAAACCAAAAGGTTCTAAAATCCGAAACATAAATTAAAATAAGACAATAAAAAGACAAGCTTCATGGAAGCTACTCCTAGCTTCTCGATGGTTTCTCAAGCTTGCTTTTCTTTTCCCTTGTCTTTACTTGGTGGAGGCCCTATTTACAATAAAAAGGGGATACATTATCACAACTTTGTATCACAATACCATAGTTGAATTAGAAACATAAAAGAAAGGATAGTCATTTACCTACTGGAGTGATCTTTCCAGCTTTGATGTCACCAAGATATTTGGAACAATTTCTTTTCCAATGTCCAACACCATTACAATAATGGCATTTATCAAGAGGACCCTTCTTGATTTTGGAAGTGCTAGCTTCATAAGTCTTAGCTTTGGTGAAAGTGGGAGCTTACTTCTTACCCTTCTTCCCATTCTTTTTGAACTTCCCCTTACTCTTGGTGCTTATGTTAAGCACATCCTTGAGTGGGTTAACATTTAACCCCATGTCTCTTTCGGCTTGCACAAGTAACTTGTGCAACTCTTCAAGAGACACGTCCTTGTCTTGCATGTTAAAATTCACCCGGAATTTAACATATGCCTTGACTTTGGATAAGGAGTGTAGAATCCTATCTACAATGAGTTCTTTGGGGATTTCAACTTTTTGAATCTTCAAAGTCTCGACTAGCTCCATTAATTTGAGCACATGAGGGCTAACCTTTTGGCCCTCTTTAAAGTCGAGATCAAAGAATGCCGCGGTCGCCTCATATTGGACGATCCGCGGAGTTTGTGAAAACATTGTCACAAGCTTAGAATAGATTTCATTAGCGGTGCCCATTTTAAAGGCTCTCCTTTGGAGATCCGCCTCCATCACAAAGATCAACACATTTTTCATTGCGGCGGACTCCTTATGGTAAGCCTCATATGCTTCCCTAGTGGCGGCGGTCGACCTAGCATTAGGATCGGGTGGAGAGGCCTCGGTAAGGTAACGAAGCTTGTCGTCATCTTGGGCGGCTAGTTTGAGTTGGGCATCCCAATCGGAGAAATTTGACCCATTCTTTTCAAGTTTACAACGATCCATGAAGGATCGGAGCCATGAAGTATTAGTGAGAGGCGTGGCGATGGTGTTTGGATTGGCCATTTTTTATGAGAAATAAAAGCGGTCTACAAAACAAAATATAGAAGGAATAAAACATATGTCGTTTTAACATAATAATACTCGTAAAAAAAAATAATTTAAATTTAAACAAGTTTTATGGCATTTATCTAGTGACCTCTACCCAACTTGATAAATGATTCCAAGACACAAATTCATATCAACTTAGGGCACGGTGTGCCGAAATACCCTTTATTAACATAACTTGGTGGATTAACGTCTTAATCGATTCTACTTTTAGAACTCTTGGTCGATAAAATTACATTAATATTTATCTCTTGCCCGAAACACATCCGGAAATCGTCGTGAATACTTTCGTTGAGTTCAACCCAAATTTTGAATAAATGTGTCCATGATCCAAACTCATATCAACTTAGGGCACGGTGTGCCGAAATACCTCTCATTAACATAAATTCGGTGGATTTATCACCCACTTCTACGTAACAAGGTTTGTACCCCGGTGTGGCCGAGTGCACTCCCTCACGAAATAGGTTTTCATGGTTTCTACTTTTTCGTAAGGCTATGTCTCAATTGATTATTTTAGCGAGAGGTCATGTCAATTTATTATCTATCACGTTTTAAGTGAACTAAAGCGGTGAACTACGATAATTTTAATTGACACGGTCGATAGACTCGATTAAAATGACAATGCATGTTTTAGTTATGGCAATTTAGCGATGCATGCAACATATAAATAAAATGCAAAGTATAAATTAAATCCTAGTATGGCCTTCCTAAAATAGAAAATCTAATTAACTATTACATATTCGGAAACCAACTCCATTGGTCCCTTGAACTTTGGTTTTGGCACGGATCTCGAGGTAACACCGTCTTAATGTATCGCCTTCTTGAGTGACACCGTCTTCAAGGAACTCCGAAATAAATAAATTACATAACAAATTACATAATTTCTTATTATACATTTGTAATTAAAATAAAATAAATCTATTAAATTACAAAATGGTGATACGAGATCACAATAAATTACAACCCAATCGATATTCCCATACATTTCGGGTAATACCAATTAAAAACTAAGGCCATACTAAGTAAAAATTACATAATTCAAAATTACATAAAATAAAATTATGACAATCATAAATAAAATGCAGCATTATAATATGTATGAACATGCCCAATTTTATGCTAAATCGCCTTTAAGGAGCCAATATCGTATATTTAATCGGTTTTTACAGATTTGCGTGATTCAATCTTTTAAAATCACAATAAATTACATAAAATGATATTTATGCACAAGTTAATTACCCTAACCAACTTAGGACTCAAATCTAGTCTACACTAACTATTTGACTATAATTAACTTATATTTCTTAAAATTGTTCATTAGTGGACTCAAAATTACAATAAAAACTATAAACTTCAAATAAATCACAAAAATTTCAAATAAATTCAAAATTTGAATTATAAACTCATGAACATTTTGGAAAAATACCATGACACTCATAATGTTCAAAAAACTTAGGTTAAAATTTCGAAAAATTATCGGAAAAACTATGTTGCGATTTATCGGATTTATCAATAATAATCATAAAAACATGAGAAAAATTATATTCATCAACTTTTCAATTTTAGATCTGAAAAAGATAATAAAATGCAACATGTGACGTTTTTCTTTAGTCAAGAAGTATGTTTTAGCAATTATTCACTAATTAAGTCACTATTTATGCTATTTTTCATCAAAAATTCATAAATCATGCATAAATACTTCAATATAGCCTATTATTTTAAACACATCTTGTAAAATTGCATGTGACAACATACTAATTTCTATGACCAGATTCAAAATTTATCTCATATTAACCTATTTTTCATCTAAATCCAATTTTTATCATGAAAAATCCATATTTCGAGCATAAAAACTCCAAAAATTCTGAAAATTTACAGGTCACCTAAAAATAATATATGTGATAACATATCCAAAAATCACAGGAAAATTCGAAGTTTAGCTAATTTTAGTCCGAAAATGACATTTTAATCATAAAATCACATTTTAATGCCATTATTATAAAGGATGAACAATAAAAATCCATAAATTAACCAAAATATCCTAAATACATTTTAGGACCAGAAACTTTAACATGCATAAATTATTTTCGTGATATATCATAATAACACAAATTTACAAGTTTTATATGTTAATCGTATAACTCGGAAAATTTATAACCGATTTGCATGCAAACAACCAAGGCTCTTGATACCGCTTGTTAGAAATCTATATCTCATTACTTGACATATTCTTATATGTGATGATTTAATTTAGTCATAAAATTAAACAATGATCTTATGCATGCAAACAATAATAAAATAAGGAAGAAATCATCTTCTTACATTGAAGATTTCGGATTATTTGGGCACAAGTGAGTTCTCCTACTAACTTGTTCTTGAGCTTCCTTAAATGGATGAACAAGGATTCAAGTAGAGAATCCCTCCCAAGAATTAATACCCAAAGTAACAACTTAATAAAATTAATATTATTATTACTAGAACAATATTAATTTTGTATAAAATTGACCAAAAATTATTTTGTTCTCTCAATAATTTCGGTTGAGAGAAAGGGAGAATGAGGAAGATTTTTATCTCTCTAAAACTCTTATTTTAGATGTTGAATGAATAATAATACACTAGTGTTTTGATAGTGTATATTAGGTAAAAATATAAGGAGAAAAACCCATGGTTTTCTCTTCTTAAAACCGGGTGGAATGGGGAGGGGAGATGGCCAATGCATGCACAAGGTTGTCTTCACAAGAGCAAGTAGGGCTGCATGGCTAAGATTAGGAAGAAATGATTATGTGTACCACTAACCTAATCAACATAATATATTCCTAATATCACCCCTAATTTCGGTTATTATAGATAAAATGGACTCCATTTTATCTTTGTCAATTTGTCAATTTGTCACATGTCACATGTCACATAAAATTGTTATGTATTTTTAACATATTAAAAATCAACGCATTAATAAAAATACGTCATATACAAAATTGACTTAGTAATTCATAATTACTTGTACCAAAATGTTTTACCAATTATAAATCACAACATCTTGTATTTATATAATTTATTCATTCAAATGCAATTGTTTCCTTAAACAATAATTTCATCTAAGTAATAAAACAATTCGATCACTTAGACCGTATCTTATTTAATCAGATTATAATGAGATACGTAAATATCACTTCCAAAATCGTCCGTCAATTTTAAGCAATTTAATTAACCCATATCATCATACGATCAATTAAATGATCAATTAAGAGTGTTACCCTTTAGGTATGACCTAAGGGGATCAACTGATCACTACCGTCGCACGACAGTAATGTCAAACTCTAGTCAGCCAATCATTACCGATACGTGTGGACCAGTTGACAGTAAAAAAAATTACTTCCCAATTGTATTCTTTAAAATGAGACTTAAACATGTGATTATCATGATCAACAGTTGTGATCGCATTATTGTCGGTGGACACATATTCCAACAGGACCGCAGTCGTTCCTACCTAAGCCCCGCTCATCATACCGAGCGAAAACCTTGTCCCACTAATGTGCACATCCCCTCCCGTGGCAGGTTCCACGGAGGGCGAAACTAGGGCGTGAAGCCACTCCCGCAAGTGACTCCACTCAGCCGAGGACGCACCTCGAGAACCAGAGACAATCAATCATAGACAGCTGTAATACAACAACAACCAACAAAACAGCATACACCAACCGATTACCATGTATACTCAACCACACGGTCACGACAACAATACAACAACGACACAACATCCGACACACTAGATAAACAACAGAAACTGAGTAGGCGAACCTACCTTTAAGCGACTGCAGCGATTCCACATCCACACACGCAACACCCATCAATCAAGCAACACCTATACACACAATACAATCCTCTATCACTACCATTCTAACCCTAACTGAAAACACAATGACAAAGATGATGACGACGACATACCTACACATAGAAATCTGGCAGAGAGACCGCTACCCGACTCAAGCTATTCACTCCTATGTCACAAGCATCCTTAAGGCTCCTATGGGATGATCTATGGTGAAAGGAAGAGGAAGAGACGACATCTAGGTTTAGGGAAAGAGACGGAAAATGATTTGCGGTTTTAACAAGATACGATTATAAACCCTCGCTGGAAAGACGCTACTCGATCGAGTAACTAACGTACTCGATCGAGTGGCCCCTACTCGATCGAATGCCCAAGATGCTCGATCGAGTACCCTATACTCTATCGAGTACCACTCACTTCTAAAGGCAATCATGGCACAAGGTAACTCTGGCGCGCATCACTAAGGGCTATTACCTGCTCCCAAGGTTGGTCAACGTTGGTTAACGGGTCCCTAAAAGGATGGGTATTACAGCCAATGCAGTTTGAGGGATGGTGTCAAGCTTCGAAATCTTCTGCTTGAAGCCCACTTGCCTCATCAATCTCTCCGGAAAGATGCAAATCATGAATTCCAAGCCAGGGATGCGAACTGATCGAGTCGGGTCCAAAGATGAAACTCCAGTGACTGACCTGAGATGCCACCATGGCACAATCCACCGGATTAGGGGACCTCCTTCATTCTTCAGCTTATTCTCCCAATAGTTGCAAACCCGAGTGAAGTCCACCATGTAGAGCCTGGTTCTCACTGCAATTGATCGAGCATGGTATTCTAGCACATTAACTGGGGGCTCGATCAACCGCAGATGCTCCATAAGCCAAACCTGTAAAGAAGACGGGAATTAATGCCCATGGTCAATTGAAAAAGAAAAAAAGAAAAGAAAAAAAGAAAAAGAACGAAAAAAGAAAAAAAGAAAAAACGGTTAAAAAAAAAAGAAAGGAAAGGGGCTCTTACCTGTAGAATGATGGGAGTTCCCAAATAGGAATCTCGCGGTTGGCTTTTCTGTTATTCAAACCAAGAATGGTCTCTCCTAAGTAAAGGCATACTGGGCTCTTGCGCATCTCCATTTGTTCTACTAAGCTCAAGAAATGAGGATCCCCTCTCATCTCCTTGTCAACATGCCCTTGAAGGACATAGCAGTGAAGTAGACAAAACCCGAACGCCCTGCGTCTCGCAACATAAGAAATAGAAGGGTCTTCCCTATTTACGAATCGGTCAATAAAGTCAAACATCCGGACTCCTTTCGAGGTCACAAGACGGTCAACCTCAGCCTTTGTCAATCCAAGCAAGTCTCTAAATTTACTCTTATACCCTTGAGAGCTAAATGGTATAGTAGGTGCATTTTCTGGGTCCCATCCTCCAATAGCAGCTATTTCTTCAGGAAAAGGGCAGATATCGCCTCCAAGAAAGGCGAATACATGAAAATTCGGGTCTCAATAATCTAGACAGGCATCCAAGAAGGGCTTCACGACCTTTCCTAATTTGAGACTCAAGATCGATCCCAAATTAAATGCACCTATGTCATGTTTCTCAACATTTGTGAACTCATTCGTCCATTCCTTGAGACGGTTTTCAAAAGCATCCATGATTTTGAAAATTTTATGAAGATTTGAGAGCTTTTATGAGATAGACGGAATAAAGATGGCGGAATTGTGTGAATAAAAGCTACCCCGAAGTCTCTATTTATACTAAACGCAATTTCCTAATTTCTGTCAAGGTCTGACTAGCTGGGGAAATGGCGCAGCATCTACTGCGCCTCTTCCCCAGGCTGTTTTCCGTGATTTTCAACTATGGATCTTTCCTAATTTGTTTTTTGCTATAATTTCCTATTCCTATATGTTATTATTTTGGTAATTCCGTCAAATTACCAAATTTTATTATTCCTAATTCCTTTCGGGTTCGCTTTTCGAGACGAAATCGACATTTTCGCCAAACGAGCACACTTACCCATTTTGTTTTATTTTCTTTTTTAGGGGAATCATTTCACTCCTCGTTTTCACTACAATTCACACTTATACATTTCTTTTTAAGTTTTTTTACGGGGTAGCCCTCCCTACCGGCCGGTCATTTTTGCTCATTTCTGGGCATTTTTTTGCATTTTTGCTCATTTTCGGGCATTTTGGTCATTTTTGCTCATTTTCGGGCACTTTTTCACTTTTCTCATTTTGCGCCAATTTAAGCCACCCTTGTGTTATGTGTTTTATTTGCAAATTCTGTGTAAATTTTGGCAGCATGACGGCACAACCCGTCATCTACCAAACCTGTTTTCTAAGCTAACCTGCAGGAGCAGCAAAAGCACTCAGGCCGTCATATATACAACCAAAATGCAATATGTACATCAAACTGGGGGCTTTCGCCCAAAACAGGTCTGAAAAGTCCAAAATGAAGTCCAAAAGGTACAAAGTATATACAAGACAACAGCAAAAAAAAGAGAGAACAACTACTCCTGGTCGCCGCTCAGCTCAGCTACGGTCGCCTCGAGAGCGGCAATCTCAGCGTCCCTGACCTCCAACTCCCTCAACAGGCGAGCTTTCTCCTCCTGGGACTGCGCCAGGTCACGCTCCAGGTCACGCTCTCTCTGCAAATGATAAAGAAATGCCTCATTTCAATAATTTCATTCGACCATTTCAAAACAAAACGCGGGAAATCACAACAAAATATGAAACAATAAAGAGAATTAGAGACTCATACCTGTCGTCCTCGGCCACCTGCAAGTGCCTCGATGGCCATCGCCCGCAGCCGGTTGGCCATCCTCCACAGTGCCACGTACTGAGACGGTGCCACCTACATTTGAATAGCAAAAGGTTTTCAATAAGGAACGAACGCATTCTTATGTAATAAAGACAGCAAAAGACAGCCGAAGCTGGGGGGCTTAGCCTCCTCACTAAGTGCTGCCACTCCTCCAAGCCAGCGTCCGTCACCTCCTCGCCGAAGTCACGGATCTCCGAGATCGTCGTCATCCCCGCCGCGTCGGTGTACTCAAGTGTCTCTGGGTACGCTGGGGGCTCGGCGCCTGCCACCTCGATCTCCTACGAGTTTCAAACAGTTTTTTATTTTGATGATCATACGTCATTCAACAAGTCAAAACAAGAAAAGTGAGATACTTACCCCAACTGGCCAAAACGCCAACCTCTGATGAACGAACTCAGAGTACTCCTCGCCATGAAGGAGAAGGGCATCACCGCTCGCGTCTGCCATGTCAGCCTCTCTCTCAGCGTCAGAAGGCTCCCTAAACATCGTCCGTGGAGGATTGATGGGAACCGCAAAAGTGTCACAAGAGCACTGCCGAGTCAAACGCTCGCCCAAGTACCACACAAGTCCCATGGACATCCTCAGCAGCAACCGACTCGAGCTCCTAGGACGAAGATGTTAGAATTCAATAATCTCATAAGTTTACATATTCATATATGAATCAATTTATTTGGTCATAAAATAAATACAAGATCTTATGCATGCAAACATAAAACTAAGTAGAGAAGAAATCGTCACTTCTTACATTTGTGTTTCAGATTTTTGGGCACCGACAAGATCTCCTTCTTGTTAGTTCTTGAGCTTTCCAACAATGGATGAACAAGGTTCAAATTAGAACCTCTCCCAAAAGCATATACCCAAGGAAAACCCTTAATAACCAATATTATTATGAACTAGTAATAATATTAATCTTGCTTAAAATTAGGACACAAAATATTAATTTTGTTCTCTCTTATTTCGGTCAAGAGAGAAGAGTTTTGTGAGGTTGTATTTCTCTAAAAATCTCACAAGTTGTAGAGAGAATATTATTTTCTTACACTAGCAAATAATATATTGAAGTAGTGAATAATTATGGAAAAACCATTGGCATTTTCTAGCTTGAAAAACCGGTTGGGAGGGGGGAAAGGTGGCCAATGCATGAGCTTGTTTTTCTACCCAAGAAATAATAGGTTTGCATGGCTATACACTAGAGTGATCATTGTGTTTTCTTATTTAAAATAATCAACACAATATCAACCATAATCCCCTCCATAATTTCGGTACATATAACATAAAATGGAAGGTCCATTTTATTTTGTCATTTGTCAATTGTGACATATGTGACATGTTACTTGACATGTGAAATTGTAATGTATTTTTAACATATTAAAGATCAACATACTCATAAAATATGTCATATACAAAATCGACTAGTAATTCGTAATTACTTGTACCAAAACGGTTTATCAATTATAAATCACAACGTCTTGTATTTATGATAAATTATTCATTCAATTTCAATTTCAATTGTTTCGTAAACAATAATTTTATCCAAATAATAAAACAATTCGATTACTTAAACCGTATCTAATTTAATCGAATTATAATGAGACACGTTAATTTTACTCACAAATCATCCGTCAATTTTAAGCAATTTAATTAACTCGTATCGGCATACGATTAATTAAATAATCAATTAAGAGTATTTCCCTATAGGTATGACCTAAGGGGATCAACTGATCACCACCGTCGCACGACAGTAATGTCAAACTCTAGTCAGCCAATCATTACCGATATGTATGGACCAGTTGACTGTAAAATATTACATCTCTCTTGTATTCTTAAACATGAGATTTAAACATGTGATCATTATGATCGACAGTTGTGATCGCATTATTGTCGGAGGACACTTATTCCAACAATCTCCCATTTGTCCTCGACAAGTGTGCGTCACCAATTCTCTTGTCCTATTACTATCTCCCACTCAATGCAAGGTGTCTTTCGGGTCGTACTTGCAAGTGATCATATCGAGAGTGGTTTCCTCGATCTGGAGGATAACTGATTGACCGGAATTTATCTACCATAGATACCTTCCGAGCGTGGCCACGCATTTCCAAATCATTACTCCTCAAGTGGCCCTAAGATATTGTTTTAACCCTGACAAGGGGTGGACAATTCCTATCGCACTATTCCCTTCGATTAGCCACAGCCATCATAACCCAAAATATGCCCATTTCACCCCATTTACGAAGGTCGTAGTAACATAAATCAAAGTTAATCTGAAACTGTGCCACCTTAGGCGAACAGTCTTTAGTCAAAGAATTGACTCATTAGAATACTATAATAGCTCTCGCCATGACCATGCTATATAAATTTGCCAGAACTCTATAAGCGGTCGTTAGCCCGACAAAGTGTTCCTAACAGTCTGCCTATGTGATCGACTAGTCATCTCACATGACTCCATGGCACTTGAACTTGCCATCAATCGCATCACACTCTAGTCACTTCGAGACGTCACCTCATATAAGCGACTATGGGCGAATACAATGCTAATCCGTGTTCAATTTAACGGGGTTCAATTGTCTCTACAACCCGTTTGGATGTAACAAAGTATAAGGTGAGTTAATAATAACTCAAACGACAAATGTGGACATCACATTCGGGTAGTCAATATCATATTACAACCTTGTGATGTATATTGTAAGTATGTAAACTCTAGTCATTTGCAACATGAGTTTAACACACCATGTGTCCATGTGTTCAAACTCTTGAATTGCATTTTCCTTTATTTTCATGTTTGTCTTACATAGCATGAATCTCACCAAGTACATATCTAGTTTCCCAAACTAGTTTTAGGTTCTTTACTTTGAGAGAACTTTCTTGTTGTTTATCACAAAACAGACGAATTATGGTGGACGACATAACTTACACTAGTCAAGTGTTCTTCCAACTCATAATGTACCAGGTATATGTTTTGTAGGATCTTGCAACAATTGTCAAGATGATTAGCCTAGCACTTCTCATAAGTTCTAGTATATTTGAAAATACTAGTTTTGAGTAACTTCTTACTATAACCAAGTATCTTTTCAAACTTCTTATTTCTCCTTTTAGCTTAAATAGCTTAGGATTTTCATAAATCTTTACGCGTTTTCGAACTTCAATATGTGCAACTTCTTGTCACATAACAGAGTGTTCTATCAAACACTAGAATAGCTCATTAGTTCTCTTCGAGAATTCATGACGATTCTGTAGACACCTCGTTTCTGCACCCCTCGCAAACCACCCGGTGATGATTGGGCCGCATGTTTGGTACGCGGAACGATTAGTGACAGTTCGTAAGATTATCGTCAAGTGATTGCTCAAACATTAATTTCAACCTCTTAGTTGTCATCTACGTGCCGATACGGTCGTTTTGGCAGTAATTAGAGTACATTCGGAGTCCCGATCAAAAACCGTCTCCATTTTCTGATAGCTGTTAAATCCCGAGTCAGAATGTTCTGGAATGTTCCGGATATTTCTATTCCATATTTCTCAAATTTTATCTTTTGGCAAATAATATCCCGTAATATTCAATAGATAATCAAATTATTTCCGTCCTACCATAACTCAAACGCGGAAATCTTTCTTAAGCGGAGGAAACCTCCACGGGAATAGACGCAACAGTCTGCGCCTCTTCCAAGGGACGCAGGTGGGCTGCGCGCCTCTTCCCAGGCCCTTCTTTGCATGATTTACGTATCGTTTTTATATCTTTCCGAGATTCACTTCCAAAGAGTCTCCGAAACCCTATTCCGTCACGTGATTAGTATAAATAGGAGCTTTCGTTCCTCATATTTCTCACGCGAGTGTCCGCCCTTCTCTTCTCCCTTTGCATTCTAGACTTCGTTCTTACTAATTGGCGCCTACGTGCTTGGACTTCCGACCACGTAAGCTCGGATCTTTCCGGGTACCAGCCTCTCCGTTGCATGACCGACCAATTTGACCACTACACTCAATCAATCTAATTAATCAACTTGTTAAATCGTTTTCCTCTTTCGAGGGCACTCTTTCCTTGCATTCGCGTCGAGCATCACTAATCGATCTTCTTAGTTCTTCTCGTTCCGTCAACATGTAAGTCTGAGGGTGTATTAATCTCTCTTTTATTTATTGTATTTTAATTATTGTACAACAATTGTAAGGTTTGTGTCGAAAACATCATTAAAATCGATTTCTAAAACCGTCTTTAAAACCTTTTTGCGGATTTCCGGTGAGATGACGTCGAGAAAAGACGCAGCAAATCCGCCGCCTCTTCGAAGGAGCGCGCTTTTCTGCTGCGCCTCTTCGTGAGGTCCGCCAGCTTCTGTTTCTTTTCTTCTTCCTCCGTCCTCTCGCAATTCGTATCAAATTTATTTCTTTTGTTTTGTTAAATCATTAATTCGTTCATCATGATAGTTTAATAATTCATATGTACATTATCCATCATCATTAACATGTCTAAATCGTCATAAATCCGACTCAAATCCCTAATAATCAATATTTGCGGGTTTTCGTCATTAAGTTCAATTCGAGTTTTAGAGATTCAATTCGTTCATGTTGAGTTTCTGGTATTCATCGTTGATATATTTTCATCTGTTTAGTCATTAATTCGTCATCATTCATCATGTTTAGTCTAATTAATTCGTTCAGTTAGTTTAATTAATCATTCATTAACATCGACCCTTCACATAATTAATCCGTTTATTTCCGTCTCATCCATGTTTTACTGTTTTATGACCTTAATCATATGTAAATAATTCATTAATCGCTTTCATCCGAGTCTAAAATCGTAATCAATCCATTAATTTATCAATTAACATTAACGATTTGCAGTTCCGGCTTCACAGCCAGAACTCACCCTTGGAACAGACGCAGCGTCTGCTGCGCCTCTTCCAAAGGGCGCAGTGCCTGCTGCGCCGTTCCAGGGTGAATTCTGTCCCTGAACTCCTTTTCTGCCTTGACCTAGTTTAATTAGCTATGTATTAATCAACTAGTATCTGTATTATCACCTTCTGATCTGTCGTGTTTTATTCTTTTATTTCTTTTTCTCAAATCATCCGTTTTAGCGGTATTTTCGACATAAATCGCCTATTCCAATGTAATTATTGTAATTTTCTTTTATTGCATTTTTCGCTGTATTATTGTATTTCTTTTATCATTTGTATGCTTCACATGTAAATCAACATTAAATCCAACTTCGACATTAATTGTTTGCTAACTACTTGTCAACCGACTTAGTTAAATTCTCACATGCTAGGATTAATCTAATGGATGTTGCATTGCATGCATATAGCCGACGATATATCGAGTACGAACAACTTCCCTAATCATTAGTAGAGGCCGCTATCGAGGCGGGCGGGATTAGGTGTTCGATCAAAAGAGCTTCCTAATACGTACCCTCACCCCTTACTCCAGATCTCCGTGAGCACCCGTGTTCATTGGCATCCACGAGAGTCATTCTAGACATAGAATGCTAAGGGTAACGATTGCTTAGTGTTCATGTCACTACTTTGTGTCTTGACATGACACGAGGTATTCGAACGGTTCCAATTTCCCATAAAAATTGGTGGCGACTCCATACAAATGCAAACGCTTGTTTTCGAGCCCCTTCACCAAGCGCCCCCGTGGGCGGCCCACTGTCCACAGTTTGGCGACTCCGCTGGGGAAAATACACTTACGTGTAGCCAAGGGTGAAACTTGAACAAGGTTAGGGAATAAGTTTGTACAAGACAATTGTCGGTTTTCATAACTCGGTCTTCCTAGACCGTTTAAATCGGCCTTCCTAGGCCCAACCCAACCCATTCGACCAATCGTCCCGTCTAAACGGTCCTAATTCTTATTTGGGCCTAAAGATGGATAGCGATTGACGTCATCCATACCATGATGCTTACTCTTGTTTGTATCAAGGGCCTTCACTACTTGAGGAAATGGACTAGGAATCGGCCTTACTCTTGTTTGGCACGAGCCTCTCCACAGACTTCGGGTTTGATGGTTCGGTATGGCAACCCACCCTTTAAACCAAAACCCTTCTAAATGCACTCAGCATCCCGTTATAATGCTTGTATAAATGTGTAAACCTTATGTGATCACCATTTCTAAACAAAACCATGACGAATTTTCAAAAAAAAATCAAAACCCGTTTTCAATTAAGAATTTCGAAATAGGGCCTTTAATTAGCACAAAATCCAGTCAAAACTCTGTCCATTTGTCGTGTCAAAATTCGGGCCACAAGCCCATTTCAAACCTCACTTCGAGTCCACTCCTACAACTACACTACAGTTGGCTAGGACACACATTTTCAAAGACCTTGTCTTTCTTCAAAACTCACTCAACACAAGTGGCACACACCCACTTCACGAGTCAAAACTTTTCCTCTTTTAGCAAGTGTGATAGAATGGTCGATCGTGTTTTGATTCGTCGCCGATCTCTTATCCAGTTTCCAAGATGCCTGGGTCAAGTGATGAAACGAACCTCCAGCAAATTCAAGAGAGTAATGATCGAATCCTAGCCGCGATAGCCCAAATGCAAATCACTCAAGAACAAACCTATGACCGCCTTGAGCTTATCGAAGGCCGTATCTTTGATGTAGAGGGAAAGCTACCTCCCCCCAAAGGTGGAGTGCTACAATTTTCCGATGACGAATCTAAAGATGAGAATCCTGTCCTAGGAACAACCGCAGCTGAGAAAAGACTCCAATACCTAGAGGAGCAATTGATGTACCTTAAGGGGGATGACATTTACAGGGAGAACAACCGTAAGTATGAAGCCGTCAATTCCAAATTGCCCACTAACTTTAGCATGACGGATATCCCTAAGTTTAAAGGACATGAGAACCCTTTGAACCACATCCGAGCTTTCAAGGACTACATGTCTATCAAAGGCATCAAACCCGAGATGTTCTTAAGGATCTTTCCTTCATCTCTTGACACCATCCCAAAGCAATGGTTCTACACTTTAGATCACAAAAAGGTCGCTACTTGGGAGGACGCCGCCATCGAGTTCTCAAAGCAATATGCGGATAATGCCGAGATCCAAGTCAACATGCGCACTCTAGAGGTTCTTACCCAAAATGACAAGGAAGGATTCACCGACTTCCTACGTAGGTGGAGGAAGACTAGTACTCAACTAGTTGAACGCCCGGATGAGGCCACTCTTGTGGAGAAGTTCGTGGACAATCTCAAGCCCATATATGCCAACCATTTGAGATATCAAAACATCAAGACCTTCAAGGACTTAACTGTACTAGGGACACGAATTGAAGACGACATCCGTAAAGGACTCCTGTCCAAAACGGTAGGTCGAGGATACCAAGGGTCCACAAGTCGTTCATACGGCTCCACTAGCAAGACCGACGAAGTTAACCTTCTCGAGCCATCCAAGAAAACTAGCCCACCAAGGAAGTTCACAAACCTTGGAGATACGTACTCCAATGCTCTAAAAAGACTAATGAAGCAAGGCAAACTCCAACCCATTGGGCCTACTCCCGAACCTGAAAGGAAGTCCAAATTCTGGGATGAAAATTCCTACTGTGAATACCATAGGGGCAAGGGACATGACACAGAAAAGTGCTACAAATTGAAACATGTGCTACAAGACCTGATTGAAGATGGCCGACTTCCAATTCCACCAGGAGGTAAGCCCAACAACACTCAGAATCCTCTTGGAGTTCTAGTGATTACAAGTGACGAATGTACCTTAGATTGCTCACATCTCATTTCTCCCACCGAAAATGAAATTCATGCAATTGAGAAAGAAAGGCTCTACTCTACCATCTCCCCTACCATTTCCGACTTCATCGCATGGGCAAGGAGTGTAGATAGACAAGTGTGGGAACTAGAAAACATGGTAACGACCTTGCGCAATCCCAAGGCAACGCCTAAAGAGCGCGTACCATTGACCTTCTCTCAAAATGCTACTATGCAAGAAGTAGTCGCCATGGTTGATAAACTAGTTGATCAAATCATACAACTAGAAAGTGACATTATGAGGATGAAGGAACTAGCTGCGATCAATGGAGTTTGGGCCGATGATGATCTCATTGAAAACTCCTTAGTCAAAGAAATAGTCCAAAACGGTGAAGACCAAGATGTGGATCACCTAACTCGTTCGGGTCGCCCATATCAAAACACTACTCAAAACGGTCCAACCAATGTCATCACACCAAATGACAACGAAGACGACCCCACTGATCATTTGCTCAAGCAATTACGAAAAACCAAGGCCGATCTTTCGGTCGGCAACTAGTGGCAAGCTCATTTCCGCATCGCCAAGCTTTACTGCAAGCTTTGGCCAAATTGAATGTAGCGCATAACTCTACTCCTGAAGATGTAGTCAACTTGGTCTTCCAAGAATCACCCAAGCTAAGTAATCCTATTACTTTCTCAGACGAAGACTTGCCACCTTTCGGCGCCAGTCACAACCTTGCTCTATACATCACCGTCATCTGTCTAAAGAAAAATGTGCCAATGACCTTGGTAGATGATGGCTCCGCGGTCAACGTCATACCCCTCAAAACGGCATACAAACTAGGCATGAAAGAGTCGGACTGGACCCCTACAAATCAAGGTGTACGCGCATATGACGGTACACGACGAAAAGTGGTAGGACTTGCTAACCTAACCATAGCAACAGGACCAATCGAACGAAAGGTTAACTTCCAAATAGTGGACATCGAAGCTTCATTCAATATACTTCTGGGAAGGCCTTGGATTCATGCTTCCAAAGCGGTAACATCCACCCTTCATCAGAAGATCAAGATCCCACTAAATGGCAAAGTTGTGACGATCACTTCGTCGCCTATCAAGGCAATAATTGAGAAGCAATCAAACAATCAAGTCCTTGCGGATCCCGTCTACGAACTTGGGGGCTTCCAAAGTGTGAACGTCATAGAAAGTGAGTTGGCACCCTTATACTATAATCCCTACTCTAACTTGGTGGTCAACCACATGCTCAAAAATCAGGGATACTTCCCTGGAATGCCTTTGAACCCGCTTCGGAAGAACACCTTCGCACCATACAAGAAAGGCAACTCATCAAGAATACCACTTGGACTAGGGTACAAACCCACAACAGAAGAAGTTCTCGAAATGCTTGCCCAAGTCCAAAATCGCAAGTATGTAGGAGTCCAAATGAGGCCATATCTCCCTACCTTGAATGGATACTTCGTTCAAGAAGGAAGTTCGGAACTCTTTCATGGATTTCCCGAACCGTGGCATTACCTCGAGAGGAAGTTAGCCGGAATCGAGATCTTTCACGATTGCTACTTCATCCCTCCAGAAACGGTTCCTACCGTCAAAACCCGTCAAGCACCTTGCTTAGACGAGCAAGCTGTAAGCCTCCTGTTTGGAGAGGACCGATTTGTTAAGGCCGCGCAGGATGAGATCATTACTACGATACTTCAAGACGATCGCTTCAACCCCACCGCATTGATCACGAAATCGACACAAAGCAAAGAGAAGGATGGAGAAAATCAATCAAATGGACCAACAATCAAGGAAGACTCTTCAAGCTCACCACTTTGGAGAAGGAGAGATGTTCAAAGAAGAACCGAAGACGACGAGTTCGAATCGAAATCGAGTCGGAGTCGGAGTCGAGTCAAAGTCTAGAGAAGTCATTAGAGAGTCTACTCCCGTCGTCATCCCCACTCCCTTCGTTTCTCCTAGCTTATTTTCAAGTAGCCACGTAGTTCGGGAAATGCCCCAATTATCGTCCCTTTACCGCCACCGACCATGGATCGGTTGGCTTCTTTGTTTCAACTTTACTCAAATCTTAATATGAATAAATCAGTTACGCTTACTCTTTGCGTTATCTTGAGTGCAATTCTGTTTATGATGATACCGAGGATGACCAAGACCCAGACTTGACCGAAATACCTCCCTACGTAGCCAAAGAAATACTACAGGAAGGGGAAGGGGGACCAGTAATTGAGGACACTGAACCCATCAATGTAGGAACCGAACTAGAACCCAAAGAACTTAGGATAGGGACTACCTTGAGCTCTACCGAACGAGCCAACTTCATAGACCTCCTAAATGAATTCAAAGACGTTTTCGCTTGGTCCTACAAAGACATGCCAGGGATCGACAGGGATATCGCCGAACATAGGATTCCGATTAAACCAGGTTTCAAACTCCGTGAAATGAAGCTTCGACGAATGAGAACAGAGTGGGCTCTAAAGATTAAGGAAGAAGTTGACAAACAATTCAAAGCCGGGTTCATCATAGTTTCCGAGTATTCTGACTGGGTAGCTAACATAGTACCCGTACCCAAAAAGGATGGGAGAATCCGAGTTTGTGTTGACTTTAGGGACTTGAACAAAGCAAGCCCAAAAGATGACTTCCCTCTACCTCACATCGACATATTAGTGGACAATCTGACCACGACATTACTATCCTTCATGGATGGATATGCGGGTTATAACCAAATCAAAATGGCCATGGAAGACATGCATAAGACCGCGTTCGTCACCCAATGGGGAACCTATTGCTATACAGTAATGCCATTCGGATTGATCAACGCCGGAGCTACATACCAACGCACCGCGACTACACTCCTACATGACATGATGCATAAAGAAGTCGAGGTATATGTAGATGACATGATCGTCAAATCCAAGGAGAGAGAGGGACATATTGCGAACCTTTGCAAGTTCTTCGCAAGGCTACGGAAGTACAACATGAGACTCAACCCTCAAAAGTGCACATTTGGGGTGACGTCTGGCAAACTCCTAGGATACGTCGTTAGCCAACGAGGCATAGAAATAGATCCTTCCAAAATCAAAGCTCTGATTGAAATGCCACAACCTCAAACAGAAAAGGAAGTCAGGGGATTCCTGGGAAAGGTTCAATACATAAGTCGATTCATATCGAAACTCACGATGATTTGCGAGCCTATCTTCAAGAAGCTCAAGAAACAGACCACACCATGTGGGACGACGATTGTCAAAAGGCGTTCGACAGAATCAAGGAGATATTGGCTAAACCACCAGTGCTCATGCCACCACAACAAGATCAACCTCTTGGTTTATATCTCACGGTAACCGAAACCGCCATGGGCGCCATGTTAGCTCAAACCGTAGGAAGTGAAGAAAGAGCTATTTACTACCTAAGTAAGAAGTTCTTGGAATACGAGTGCAAATACTCGCAACTCGAAAAGACATGCCTCGCTCTTGTGTGGGCAACAAAGAAGCTACGTCACTACATGCTTAGCTACTCCGTCAAGATATTCTCCAAAATGGATCCAGTCAAGTACCTCTTCGAGAAACCCGTCCTCAACGGACGCCTGGCAAGATGGACCATGATGCTCTCAGAATTTGACCTCAAATATGTGCCACTGAAAGTCATAAAGGGTCGCGCCGTCGCCGAATTCTTCGCAGAAAATCCTATCAACGATGCACAAACCATAGATACTTGGTCATTTCCCGACGAGGATATACTTCAAACAGATGTAGACTCCTGGGACCTATACTTCGATGGAGCATCAAACCTAAGAGGATTCGGGATAGGAGTGTTGCTCATTTCTCCTGAAGGTGAGCATACACCGATTGCTGTCAAACTCGACTTCGAGGTGACGAACAACGCCGCAGAGTATGAGGCTTGTCTAATTGGACTACAAGCGGCAGTAAGCTTAGGCATCAAAAACCTCCGAGTACACGGGGATTCGTCACTAATCATCAACCAAGTTACAGGATCTTGGAAAATCCGAAGTGAGAGCCTAGCACCCTATCAGGCTAGGATAGACCAAGTCGCTCAATTCTTTGATCACGTAACCTACTTACACCTACCTCGAGAAGAAAATCAATTTGCAGACGCTCTTGCGAAACTTGCATCTTTGATAAACATGCCAGATTACATGATGGAAATGCCTTTGTGTATCGAACGACGGTCGGAGCCGGCTTATGTCCATCAAATTACCGATGAAGAAGAAATCGCACAGGAACCCTGGTTCCAAGCAATCCTGAACTTTAAGCTCAATGGCACCTATCCACCAGATATGGACAAAAGGGGACAACGCGCTATACGCCTACTAGCTTCCCAATACATCCTAATGCAAGGAGAATTGTACAAAAGAACACCTCTTGGTGTAGTCCTACGTTGCCTTGATCATTCACAGGCACGAAAAGTGATGGAAGAAGTCCACGACGGAGAATGCGGCCCTCACATGAGTGGACCTATGATGGCAAAGAAAATCACACGTCTAGGGTACTATTGGACCACAATGGAATCTGATTGCATCAAATATGTGAGACATTGCCACAATCACAAATCTTCGAACGTACAACACGTCCCTCCTTCGTTGCTCTATACGATGACATCTCCTTGGCCATTCTCCGCATGGGGAATTGACATAATCGGGAAAATAACCCCAAATAACAGAGGTCACTGTTTCATCCTAGTAGCAATTGACTACTTCACCAAGTGGGTAGAAGCGGCTTCCTACACCGCTCTTACGGCCAAAAATGTAGCCAAATTCATACAAAACAACATCATCTGTCGATATGGTTGCCCACATGAGATCATTAGCGATAATGGGTCCCACTTCCAAGCCGAAACCGAACAATTGCTAGCCAAGTACAAGATCAAGCATCATCACTCCTCGCCCTATAGACCACAGACTAACGGCGCGGTAGAGGCGGCTAACAAGAATGTCGTCACGATCCTCAAGAAAATGACTGACAATTACAGAGATTGGCCAAGCAAAATACCCTTCGCTTTGTGGGGGTACCGTACATCAGTTAGGACGCCCACTGGGGCTACCCCTTTCTATTTGACTTACGGCATGGAAGCCGTACAACCAGTCGAGCTAGAAATACCATCCTTGCGTATTCTGCTAGAAAGTCAAATCCCGGAAGCCGATTGGAAGAAAGATAGATACGAAGAACTCATCCTCCTGGATGAACGTAGGCTACGTGCCTTACATAATGTCCAGACATATCAAGCACGTATCAAACGAGCTTTCAACAAAAGGGTTAGGCCAAGAAACATCAAAGAAGGAGATTTAGTTCTCAAATCGGTTAGAGCTCTTTTACCTGTCGACCCAAGGGGAAAATTCAAACCTAATTGGGCCGGACCATATCTAGTTAAATCCATACTCCCAGGGGGTGCGGTTAGAATCACAGACCTAGACGGGAATGAGTTCTCAAACCCCACAAATCTCGACCAACTGAAACGATACTATGCCTAGAATAGGATAAAAACGCGCCTCGCGTAAACCTAAGTGTCGCTCTTGTGGCACTAAATAAACGGCCCCTGGCCCATTTGAATGTCACTATGCTCTTGCATCTTGGCAAACTTATCATCCTCATATCATCAAACAAACTAAATTCGCACCTCCCGAGTAAGCAAAAGCTCATGCTTATTTTCTATGTTCATTACAAGCTCTTGCTTCGAACAATTATTCTTTTACATTTACTCGAACTACGCGCAAGGGTTTGATTTCGCTTTCTCTAAGTGAATACGTAGGCAATCCTTCACGGGATTCAACCCACCATCATATTTAAAATGTAAATAGAAGGACATTTGCATTGCATATGAAATTCGACAAGAATAATTAAAGAGAATACCAACGGTTTCATAACCATTTAACCTTTTTATTTCATTCAATTTCTAATAATAATAGTACGACAAATAATAAAAATAGATTAGGCTAGGATTCTAAAAATCCCTCCTCTCTTATTACAACAATAATAATAATAATTAAATAATAAATAAGACTTGGGCTATTCCTCCATCTTTCCCTTGCCCTTGTCGTTCTTGTCATATTTCTTGTCACGACCTCGAGCCGGGCGCTCTTGCACCACTTCAGACCTAATAACCAACGGTCTTTCTCGAGGCCTGACTCTTCCATTCTTGCCAACCACCACCTCCGCGACAGGAGTAGTCTTCGATTTCTTCGAAGGATGAATGACTTGGAACCCGGCTTCTTCTTCTCCTTCCGTCAGATGCTTCTCCTTCTCTTTATCTCCCTCGCGCATCTTGTAGTCAACGGGCTCGCGCTTCCTCAGTCTTTCGCGCTCTTCCGAAGTTGCAGCCTTCCTCCACCTCAGATAAGAGTCCGACACCCACAAGGCATTGGAGGAGAAGTTCAAGAACCACATGTTTCTTTGGGCCCACTTCATAGCCCACTCTCTTCGGCTCTCTGTAGTAAGCGCCATAGCAGTTTGCGGAACGGTGTCAAGCCTAGGAATCATCTGCTTCAACCCAACTTGCCTCATCAATCTCTCAGGAAAGATGCATACCATAAACTCCAATCCAGGAATGCGCACGGACCTAGTAGGATCCAAAGAAGACACCCCGGTGACGGACTTGAGGTGCCACCACGGAACGACCCACCTGATCAGCGGGCCATCATCAGTCTTCAGCTTGTTCTTCCAATAGTCGCAGATCCGGGTGAAGTCCACCATGTACAGCCGTGTCCTCATCGAAATCATACGGGCATGATAGGAAAGTGCATGAACTGGGGGCTCGAGCAATCGGAGCCGTTTCATAAGCCAAACCTACCAAAAAACAGGTATTAGACACCCACAAAAAACGAAAAAAAAAAAAAAACGAAAAAAAAAAAAAAAAAAAAAAAAAAAAAAAAAAAAAAAAAAACGAGAAGAAAAAAAAGGGTGTCTTTTACCTGTAGGATAACGGGACTTCCCAAGAACGGCAGATCACGGTTGGATTTCCTATTATCCAAACCCAAAATGATCTCCCCTAAGCATAGACAAGCTGGGCTCCTGCGCAGCTCCATTTGCTCAATAAGACCCAGAAGACGAGGATCGCCTCTCAAATCTTCATCAACATGTCCCTGAAAGACATATACATGAAGCAAACAGAAGCCAAACGCCCTCCTCCTGGCAACATAAGAAACAGTAGGGTCGGCCCTGTTGATGAATCGGTCTATGAAATCTAGCATCCTCACGCCTTTCGGAGTAACTAAGCGATCCACCTCCAGTCTAGTAAGTCCAAGCAAATCTCTAAACTTACTCTTATACCCTTGAGCAGTAGAAGGGATGGCAGGTAGATGTTCAGGGTCCCACCCGCCAATAGCAGCAATTTCCTCCTAAAAGGACAAATATCACCTCCTGGGAACGCAAAAACATGATAATTTGGGTCCCAATAATCAAGGCAAGCATCCAAGAACGGTTTTACAACCTTAATGAGTTTCAAACTCAACAAAGACCCAAGGTTATAAGCACCCATATCGTGCTTCTCGATGTTCGAAAACTCATTAGTCCATTCCTTCAAGCGAATCTCCAAAGTATTCATGATGGTAATTTTCTCTTGAAAATTTATTGAGAGTTTTTATGTGAGTCGACGAAGGAGAGACGGAAGAATTATATGATTTAAAGCTTCGTCGACGCTTCTATTTATACTAATTGCTGTTTCCAAAAATCCGTCAAAACCGACCTGCTTGGGAACAGGCGCGGCACCTGCTGCGCCTCTTCAAAGGGACGCAGCTCATGCTGCGCGCCTCTTCCCCACCTCACTTCGTGATTTCCGTTTGGATCTTTCCTAATTCTATAAACGAATAATTTCCTATTCCTACGGGATTTTATTTTGGTAAATCCGAGAAATTTACCATGCTTCAGGTTTCCTTAATCCGCGGACGCACATTTCGAGGCGACATCGACATTTTCCGCCATTTTTCTCGCACTTCTATATTTAGTTTTCATTTTAATTCTTTTTTTATTTCAACATTTACTTAGTCATTTCATTTTCTTAATTTCTATTTTTTCCATTTTCTAACTTACAGATTCCTCTTTTCCTTTTTTTTTCGGGGGTAACCCTCCCTACCGTCCGGTCATTTCCGGCAAAATTTTTGCATTTTCGCGTTCATTTCGAGTCTCATTTTTTTTTGCGCCAATTAAAGGCCCTATGTGTATATAAAAATGTATGTGTTGCGTGATTTTCTGTGTAAATTTCGGCAGCATGACGGCGTAAACCGTTGTCTACCAAACCTGTTCAAAAGCTAACCTGCAGGTACAACCAACACAACCCAACAGCAAAAGGCACTCAGGCCGTCGTATATACAACAAAAAAAGCAAATGTACAACTGGGGGCTCCACCCCAAACAAGTCCAAATCCAAGTAAACTGGGGGCTTGCGCCCCAAAACAGGTCCAAAATGTTCAAAATCAAGTCTACAAAACCACGCAGACTACTGCTGTGCACCCTCCAGCTCGGCAACCCTCGCCGTAAGAGCGGCAATCTCGGCGTTCCGAAACTCGAGCTCCCTCGACAAACGAGCCGTCTCCTCCCGAGACTGGGTCAACTCTCGCTCCAGCTCACGATCAGCCTGTGGACAATAATAAATTGGCTCATGTCAATCAATTCAAACAAAACTGAAAGATCAAAAATCAAAAGAAGTCAAATGGGGTTCATACCTCCAACAGTAGCCCAGGTCCGACAGCGCCAGGAGAAGTCCCCTTCTCCATCAACTCCGGACGAACCATGGCCCTCATGAAGCGGATGAGGACCGCAAAACCAGCAGTGACCCAGTCCCAACGCCCTAGGGAACTCAGGTCAGAAAGAAAGGGGAGAAGCTTCGTCGACAGCCTCTCACCCTTGTCTCCGAGGTAAATCGAAGACAAGAACCACCAAAGCCACAGACGAGCCCTCTGCCTAGCTGTACAAGGAGGAGGAGTCGTCTCCCTCCCATCGATCACCACCGAAGCCGGGGTCTTCCCCGCGAAGTAGTCTCGAACATAGGTACTGGGTACCAAACCCGACCTCGCAACGACCTTCGGCGACAAGTTCCAGCCGATCAACCTCCTCGCCTCGGCCGAATCCGCCCTCATGCCGCCTCTCCGCCACACCATCTCCTCGATCCCCGCACGGCGGACCGTAAATCATGCCGTAGTCCTCCAAGGTGACTCCCACCTCACCAAAAGGCAAGTGAAACGTGGAAGTCGTATCCCAAAATCGATCCAAGAAAGCGCGGACCAAGCTAAGGTTGGCCCGCAACTTCCTCTTCACGATATCCCTCTAGACCTGAACCAGAGGACCAAACGCTCCACGCTCGATCATGGCCCTCTCCTCCTCCGACAGCCGCTCGTAATGCTCCATCGCCGTCGTATACCCCGAGAATGACCGGATGTTCCCGGCCTCCTATTATGATTCGAAACAAAGCTATCTTTAGTTTTGAGTGAATTTGAAAGAAATTTGAACAAAAATAGAAAAGGATAGGTAATGAGTTAGGGAATTCCTATTTACCAAGTTCTTCACCGTCCTGTAAGACAAGTGACCCTCTGCAGCCCACACAAGGTGCCTACTCTCCCAGGTCTCAGCCCACGCAGGAGCACCTCTCAGCTGACGACCTCCTCGTCCGAGGTGGGCCCGTCTCGGAATCTCCTCCTCATCAGCGGCCTCCTCCTCGGGAACCTCGTCCGCAGCAGCCATCACCGCAGCGGTGAAGGCCTGCTCCAAAGCCTCCTCAACAACAGCGGCGTCTATGTCCATGGGATCTCTCCCAGAAGTAGAAGCATCGTCACCTGCAAACATTAAAGCAAATCCAGGCCGCGTCCCATGACGACAAGCCTTTGTTAAGAAGTTTTCGAGCCTTCAAGGCCTCGGAATTCCCCATTTCTGGCCATCGTTGGCCATATTCCCACCAATTCAATCACTCATGTGATGAATTGAGTCAAGTCAAGTCCGAGTCAAAGCCTAGTCTCGGGTTCGAGTCGAAAATTCGGCAGCATTTCGCTATAATGGCGGTTATGCCCTAAAAAAGTGTCCTGAAAAGTTGTCACAAACCAAAATTCCAAGATGGTAGAAAGTTTACCCATCACCCAAGGATCCCAAATATCAAGTTTCATCACAAATGGGCAATCCTAAGGCCATTTTCGAAGCAATTTACGATCTAGCTGTGAAACCGTCTCAAAATTCGCTCAAGGGCTCAAAACTCGATGAAAATTCAAAGTAAATACATGGTTATGTTCCTAACATTACCTATTATCCATTTCTAGCATCAATTTGGCAAGACAAATCCATTTGGGGGAAAAGCCCCAAATTTTCGATCGAAAGGGTCGAAAACCCTAATGTTCGCGGCTCAAAATTCAACAAATATGGAAGATTAATGCAAGATTAAAGCACATACCTCGATTAGTCATATTTCAAGCAAGCTTTTGAATCCAACCTTGGCGGAAATGGTGAAGATTTGAGAGAGAAATTGCAAAAATTGTGTTTCGAATAAAATGAACATAAACCTTCTGATTTCGCGTTTTTACGCAGAATTGCCAAATTAGGGAACAGACGCAGCAGGTGCTGCGCCTCTTCCAAAAGACGCAGCTCTTGCTGCGCCTCTTCCTTTTGTTCCCTCCTTATGGATTTTCAAAAATCCGTTATGAGTTCGGTATTCGTGGGCCCATTTTTGGTCCGTTTCGACGATTTCCTTTCGTTCCGGCCCACGTTTTATCCAGCGCGACAGTATTTTGCAGTATTGTCCGAATTCACTTTATCCCGCACAGCAGTATTTCGCAGTATTGCTCAATTTTTATGTCCAGCGCAGTAGTATTTTGCAGTACTGCTCACTCAAGACTTTCTTTCTGCGACGATCAAGACTTTCTAGTCGTCTATCCCCAGCGCAGTAGTATTTTGCAGTACTGCTCACTCAAGGTTTCCCCACGACGATTAAGATGTTCCTAGTCGTCGACATATTCTCCAACAAGAGTCCGCTTGAGACCAACGCAGGCAGAGTCAACCTCCAAATTTCGTCCGAGTTCGCTTGAGACCGACGCAAGCGGATCCCCCGCAATTTCTACCGACGTCCTGCTGTTTTCAATATCTTTTATTTCCCCGCAAAGTTCGATCAAATCTCAGGTATGATCTCTTCTTATGGCTGGCGAGCCTCCTTACGTAGTCTAATGGACTTTAAACGACCCTCCCCGATAGTCGACAGACTCTAAAATGTTTCCGACGACAGGTCCTTGGCTCAGACCCCTTGAGCCGCCTCGCGTCGCCATAGTCGTCAGGTTGTAATCTTCGATTGACCTGATGGCTATACTTTGACTTTCGCCTTGTCCAAGCCTCAGTCAAAGTGGGGGCTCTGTAGACACCTCGTTTCTGCACCCCTCGCAAACCACCCGGTGATGATTGGGCCGCATGTTTGGTACGCGGAACGATTAGTGACAGTTCGTAAGATTATCGTCAAGTGATTGCTCAAACATTAATGTCAACCTCTTAGTTGTCATCTACGTGCCGATACGGTCGTTTTGGCGATAATTAGAGTACATTCGAGTCCGGATCAAAAACCGTCTCCATTTTCTCGATAGCTTGTTAAATCCCGAGTCGAATGTTCGGAATGTTCCGGATATTTCTATTCCATATTTCTCAAATTTTATCTTTTGGCAAATAATATCCCGTAATATTCAAAAGATAATCAAATTATTTCCGTCCTACCATAACTCAAACGCGAAATCTTTCTTAAGCGGAGGAAACCTCACGGGAATAGACGCAGTCTTTGCGCCCTCTTCCAAGGGACGCAGTGGCTGCTGCGCCTCTTCCCAGGCCCTTCTTTGCATGATTTACGTATCTTTTTTATATCTTTCCGAGATTCACTTCCAAAGAGTCTCCGAAACCCTATTCCGTCACGTGATTAGTATAAATAGGAGCTTTCGTTCCTCATATTTCTCACGCGAGTGTCCGCCCTTCTCTTCTCCCTTTGCATTCTAGACTTCGTTCTTACTAATTGGCGCCTACGTGCTTGGACTTCCGACCACGTAAGCTCGGATCTTTCCGGGTACCAGCCTCTCCGTTGCATGACCGACCAATTTGACCACTACACTCAATCAATCTAATTAATCAACTT
The DNA here is from genome assembly GCF_048544455.1 of Silene latifolia. Lineage (NCBI taxonomy): Eukaryota > Viridiplantae > Streptophyta > Magnoliopsida > Caryophyllales > Caryophyllaceae > Silene > Silene latifolia. The sequence goes on along the minus strand of NC_133537.1, from coordinate 136,252,561 downwards.
GTTAAATCGTTTTCCTCTTTCGAGGGCACTCTTTCCTTTCATTCGCGTCGAGCATCACTTATCGATCTTCTTAGTTCTTCTCGTTCCGTCAACATGTAAGTCTGAGGGTGTATTAATCTCTCTTTTATTTATTATATTTTAATTATTGTACAACAATTGTAAGGTTTGTGTCGAAAACATCATTAAAATCGATTTCTAAAACCGTCTTTAAAACCTTTTTTGCGGATTTCCAGTAGACAGACGTCGAGAAAAGACGCAGCAACCGCTGCGCCTCTTCGAAGGAGCGCAGCACCTGCTGCGCCTCTTCGTGAGGCTGCCGCAGTTCCTGTTTCTTTTCTTCTTCCTCCGTCCTCTGCAATTCGTATCAAATTTATTTCTTTTGTTTTGTTCGTCTGTTAATTCGTTCATCATGATAGTTTAATAATTCATATGTACATTATCCATCATCATTAACATGTCTAAATCGTCATAAATCCGACTCAAATCCCTAATAATCAATATTTGCGGGTTTTCGTCATTAAGTTCAATTCGAGTTTTAGAGATTCAATTCGTTCATGTTGAGTTTCTGGTATTCATCGTTGATATATTTTCATCTGTTTAGTCATTAATTCGTCATCATTCATCATGTTTAGTCTAATTAATTCGTTCAGTTAGTTTAATTAATCATTCATTAACATCGACCCTTCACATAATTAATCCGTTTATTTCCGTCTCATCCATGTTTTACTGTTTTATGACCTTAATCATATGTAAATAATTCATTAATCGCTTTCATCCGAGTCTAAAATCGTAATCAATCCATTAATTTATCAATTAACATTAACGATTTGCAGTTCCGGCTTCACAGCCAGAACTCACCCTTGGAACAGACGCAGCGTCTGCTGCGCCTCTTCCAAAGGGCGCAGTGCCTGCTGCGCCTGTTCCAGGGTGAATTCTGTCCCTGAACTCCTTTTCTGCCTTGACCTAGTTTAATTAGCTATGTATTAATCAACTAGTATCTGTATTATCACCTTCTGATCTGTCGTGTTTTATTCTTTTATTTCTTTTTCTCAAATCATCCGTTTTAGCGGTATTTTCGACATAAATCGCCTATTCCAATGTAATTATTGTAATTTTCTTTTATTGCATTTTTCGCTGTATTATTGTATTTCTTTTATCATTTGTATGCTTCACATGTAAATCAACATTAAATCCAACTTCGACATTAATTGTTTGCTAACTACTTGTCAACCGACTTAGTTAAATTCTCACATGCTAGGATTAATCTAATGGATGTTGCATTGCATGCATATAGCCGACGATATATCGAGTACGAACAACTTCCCTAATCATTAGTAGAGGCCGCTATCGAGGCGGGCGGGATTAGGTGTTCGATCAAAAGAGCTTCCTAATACGTACCCTCACCCCTTACTCCAGATCTCCGTGAGCACCCGTGTTCATTGGCATCCACGAGAGTCATTCTAGACATAGAATGCTAAGGGTAACGATTGCTTAGTGTTCATGTCACTACTTTGTGTCTTGACATGACACGAGGTATTCGAACGGTTCCAATTTCCCATAAAAATTGGTGGCGACTCCATACAAATGCAAACGCTTGTTTTCGAGCCCCTTCACCAAGCGCCCCCGTGGGCGGCCCGCTGTCCACAGATTCTTATATGGCTTACCAATGACTCATCATGCTCTTAAGCATATGATTCATTATAGGACATGTGTATGATTATTCTAATGGCGGAAACATTAGTAATCTTTAATCATGTGATCAACCATTCTTAGGTTCAATGAATGACCATGACTGCTTATAGTAATACCATTTTCATCGATATGAATAACCTACGTTTCTCGTTGATTTGATGTGCATATCTCAATGCCTATCCAACATCCCATGATGTGATTGGATTCATCTTAGTCCATTTTCATCCAGAATTGAAAACTCAAATACTTCTTTGTGAAAGATAGTACTAGATCGTCATTCTCAATGAGTAATGAGTTATAAATTTTACAAGATGATTGCTCCCACTAAATTTCATGTCTTCACATGATAATTTAGAACTCCTACTCAATTCCACATGTTTCGTATTTGACTACTCAATCGAAACATTTCAAGAATTGAAATACATTTTGCTTTGCCAAGTTATTAAGATAAAACCATATATGTTCCCAACATATCTTTTCAAAATACCTATTTTGAAAAGGTTTCAATCTTAAACTTATGGAAAGAGATTTTAATCTCTAACTCATTCATTTTTATAATGATGCGTAGCAATGTCATTATTTAAATGTGAAATCCCATTTAATACATGTCCTTCTCAAAATACCCTTTTCGGAAGAAGGTTTAACCATTTCATTTTCATAATGAGGTTAAGTAATGACACTAGCGTGGTTAACAATTAACTTAGCTCTTGTAGACATCGGCATATCTTTCTTTGCAACTTTTAATCATAAATCTCATTTATATTCAAGGATGCAACTTTGTTTTATTTAGGCTCTTAAGTAAATATCAATATTAAAACTCTATTCATATCTAGGTCATAAACTTGCAAAATCTGTTGTTGAGACTTTTCTTCAGTCATTTCATTCAAGAACTTTATTTTGGTCTCCTCGTGTAGTTATCTTAAGAACATATATTCTTTTGATTACTTCACTTGGCCTCTTTTGTCATGTAGATCTCATCTATTCAAGACCATAGATCTCATCTATTCATGTAGTCTCTTTTGCCATGTAGATCTCATATATTCAAGACCATAGATCTCATCTATTCATGTATACTATCTATTTTGGTATACAAATCATTCTTTGTATTCTTTGTGTCTTCATTTTCCTTCCACTCTATCTTTAGAACAAATACACTAGATATTCAAAGATAGCTTATGAGACACAAATAATGATTTTGAAGTAGAAGGAGGACTATCTCATAGATTGACTAATAGATTTTAGATTTGATGAGTGTACTTGGTAATAGACATTCCTTTAGGAGAGTTCATCAACTCAACATCACTTTATAATTGATCATAGACAAGCTTCAAGCTTGTGGACATATAATGAATCCTATCATTATAATTGTCTATTGGACCACTTTAAGTAGATGTTCATATGTTTCTATGTGCAAGCATATAAAGACGAATTTTTAGAACAAACAAATACGATAAAAGGGGTGACTTGGGTTGCAAGCCAAGTCACGAAAATCCAAAATACAACCATTGTTTAAAAGGATCACACATTTCCATGTCGAACACGGAAATTAAAATAGTTCTAAAATCCATAACATTTAAAATAAAGACAATAATAAAAGCCAAGCTTCATTGGTAGCTACTTCTAGCTCCTTTATGATTTCTCAAGCTTGCTTCTCTTTTCCCTTGTCTTTGTTTGGAGGAGGCCCTATTTACAATAAAAAGGGGATACATTATCACAACTTGTATCAAAATACCATAGTTGAATTAGAAACATAAAAGAAAGGATAGTCATTTACCTACTGGAGTGATCTTTCCAGCTTTGATGTCACCAAGATACTTTGAACAATTCCTCTTCCAATGTCCAACACCATTACAATAATGACATTTATCAAGAGGACCCTTCTTGGTTTTGGAAGTGCTAGCTTCAAAAGTCCTAGCCTTGGTGTTCATGGGAGCTTGCCTCTTACTCTTTTTCCCATTCTTCTTGAACTTCCCCTTGCTCTTAGTGCTTATATTAAGCACATCCTTAGGTGGGTTAACATTTAGCCCCATGTCTCTTTCGGCTTGCACAAGTAACTTGTGCAACTCTTCAAGAGACATGTCCTTGTCTTGCATATTGAAATTCACCTGGAATTGTACATATGCTTTGACTTTGGATAAGGAGTGAAGAATCCTATCAACAATGAGCTCCTTGGGGATTTCAACCTTTTGAATTTTCAACGTCTCGACTAGCTCCAACAATTTGAGCACGCGAGGGCTAACCTTTTGGCCCTCCTTGAAATCGAGATCAAAGAATGCCGAGGCCGCCTCATATTGGACGATCCTCGGTGCTTGTGAGAACATTGTCACAAGTTTGGAATAGATTTCATAAGCGGTGCCCATTTTAAAGGCTCTCCTTTGGAGATCCGCCTCCATAGCAAAAATTAACACATTTTTCATAGCGGCGGACTCTTTGTGGTAAGCCTCATATGCTTCCCTAGTGGCGGCACTCGACCTAGCATTAGGTTCGGGTGGAGAGGCCTCAATGAGGTAACGAAGCTTGTCGTCACCTTGAGCGGATAATTTGAGTTGGGCATCCCAATCGGAGAAATTTGACCCGTTCTTTTCAAGTTTACAACGATCCATGAAGGATCGGAGCCATGAAGTATTAGTGAGAGGCGTGGCGTTGGTGTTTGGATTGGCCATTTTTGGTGAGAGTGGTGGCGTTGATGTTTGGTGCGGCCATTTGTTATGAGAAATAAAAGTGGTCTACAAAACAAAAATAGAAGGAATAAAACACTTGTCATTTTTAAAATAATAATAATACTCGTAAATCTTAATTTAAACAAGTTTTATTGCATTTATCTAGTGACCTCTACCCAACTTGATAAATGATTCCAAGACCCAAATTCATATCAACTTGGGCACGCTTTGGCGATACAACCCTCATCAATATAACTCGGTGGATTAACTCTTTAATCGATTGTACTTTTAGAACTCTTGGTCGATAAAATTACATTAATATTTATCTTTAGCCCAAAACACATCCGGCTATGGTCGAGAATACTTTTGTTGAGTTCAACCCAAATTTCGAATAAATGTGTCCATGATCCAAATCCACATTAACTTGGGCACGCTTTGGCGATACAACCTCATCAACATGAATTCGGTGGATAGACATTTATCACTCACTTCCCCTATGTAACAAGGTTTGTACCCCGGTTTGGCCGAGCGCGCTCCTTCACGAAATAGGTTTTCATGGTTTCTAATTTTTGGTAAGGCTAAGTCTCAATTGTTTATTTAGCGAGAGGTCATGTCAATTTATTATCTATCACGTTTTAAGTGAACTAAAGCGGTGAACTATGATAATTGTAATTGACACGGTCGATAAACTCGATTAAAAAATGCATGTTTAGTTATGGCGATTTAGCGATGCATGCAAACATATAAAGAAAATGCAAAGCATAAATATAAAGTCCTAGGATGGCCTTCCTAAAATAGTAAATCTAATAAAATATTACAAATTCGGAAACCAACTCCTTTGGTCCCTTGAACTTCGGTCTTGGCACGCACTTCAAGGCAACACTTTCTTTGATGGATCGCCTTCTCGAATGACACCGTCTTCAAGTAACTCCGGAATAAATAAAATACAAAATGAATTACATAATTCCCTATTATACATTTGTAATTAAAAATAAATCTATTAAATTACAAAACGGTGATACGAGATCACAATAATTACAATCGAATCGATATTCCCATACATTTCGGGTAATACCAATTAAAAACTAAGGCCATACTAAGTAAAATTACATAATTCAAAAATTACATAAAATTAAAATATGACAATCATAAATAAAATGCAGCATTATAATATGTATGAACATGCTTAATTTTATGCTAAATCGCCTTTTAAGAGCATATATCGTATATTTTATCGGTTTTTATGGATTTGCGTGATTTAACTTATTAAAATCACAAAATGTCTCATAAATTCATATTTATGCACAAGTTAATTACCCTAACCATCTAGGACTCAAAACTCAGTCTTAACTAATATTTTGACAATAACTTAACTTGATTTCTTAATATTGTTCTTTATGGACCAAAAATACAAAATTATGCTATAAACTTCAAATGAAATTATAAAAATTTCAAATAATTTAAAAATTTGAAATTTAAACTCATGAACATTTTGGAAAAATACCATGACACTCATCATATTCAAAACTTAGGTTAAAAATTCCGAAAAATTATCGAGAAAAACAATGTTGCGGTTTATCGGTTTTAACAAATATTACCATAAAAATATGAGAAAATTTGTTTTCATCAACTTTTCACTTTTAGCTCTGAAATATATGATAAAATGCAACATGTGACGTTTTTCTTTAGTCATGAAGTATGTTTTAGCATTATTACTATCTATAGTCACTATTTATGTGATTTTTCGTCAAAAATTCATAAATCATGCAAAAAGACTTCACTATAGCCAAATATTTTACACACATCTTGTAAAATTTCATATGACAACATACTAAATTTCCATGACCAGATTCAAAATATAACTCATATTAACCTATTTACCCATTTAAATACGATTTTAACTTATAAAATTCATATTTCGAGCAAAACAACTTATTTTATTATGAAAATTTACAGGCCAGTAGTAGAAAATATATATTAAAACATGTCCAAAAACCACTGAAAAATTCGAAGTTTAGCTATTTTCCGTCCAAAAATGACATTTTTCTCATAAAAATCATATTTTAATGCCAATAATATATAAAATGAACAATAAAATCCATAAATGAACCAAAATATCCCAAATATATTTTAGGACCAGAAACTTTAATATGCAAAGTGATTTCGTGATATATCATAATAAACACAAAATTACAAGTTTTATTTGTTAATAAGATTAACTCGGAAAAACAATAAACCGATTTGCATGCAAACAACCTAAGGCTCATGATACCGCTTGTTAGAATTCAATAATCTCATAAGTTTACATATTCATATATGAATCAATTTATTTGGTCATAAAATAAATACAAGATCTTATGCATGCAAACATAAAACTAAGTAGAGAAGAAATCGTCACTTCTTACATTTGTGTTTCGGATTTTTGGGCACCAACAAGATCTCCTTCTTGTTAGTTCCTGAGCTTTCCAACAATGGATGAACAAGGTTCAAATTAGAACCTCTCCCAAATGCATATACCCAAGGAAAACCCTTAATAACCAATATTATTATGAACTAGTAATAATATTAATCTTACTTAAAATTAGGACACAAAATATTAATTTTGTTCTCTCTTTTTTCGGTCAAGAGAGAAGAGTTTTGTGGGGTTGTATTTCTCTAAAAATCTCACAAGTTGTAGAGAGAATATTATTTTCTTACACTAGCAAATAATATATTGAAGTAGTGAATAATTATGGAAAAACCATGGCATTTTCTAGCTTGAAAAACCGGTTGGGAGGGGGGGGGAGGGAGGGAAAGGTGGCCAATGCATGAGCTTGTTTTTCTACCCAAGAAATAATAGGTTTGCATGGCTATACACTAGAGTGATCATTGTGTTTTCTTATTTAAAATAATCAACACAATATCAACCATAATCCCCTCCATAATTTCGGTACATATAACATAAAATGGAAGGCCCATTTTATTTTGTCATTTGTCAATTGTGACATGTTACTTGACATGTGAAATTGTAATGTATTTTTAACATATTAAAAATCAACATACTCATAAAATATGTCATATACAAAATCGACTAGTAATTCATAATTACTTGTACCAAAACGGTTTATCAATTATAAATCACAACGTCTTGTATTTATAATAAATTATTCATTCAATTTCAATTGTTTCGTAAACAATAATTTTATCCAAGTAATAAAACAATTCGATTACTTAGACCGTATCTAATTTAATCGAATTATAATGAGACACGTTAATTTTACTCACAAATCATCCGTCAATTTTAAGCAATTTAATTAACTCGTATCGGTATACGATTAATTAAATAATCAATTAAGAGTATTTCCCTATAGGTATGACCTAAGGGGATCAAATGATCACCACCGTCGCACGACAGTAATGTCAAACTCTAGTCAGCCAATCATTACCGATATGTGTGGACCAGTTGACTGTAAAATATTACACCCCTCTTGTATTCTTAAACATGAGATTTAAACATGTGATCATTATGATCGACAGTTGTGATTGCATTATTGTCGGAGGACACTTATTCTAACAGAAGGACCTCGGCCACGAAAGCTGGAGCGTCAGGGTAGTCCACCCAAGGTCTGGGCACCCACTAAAACAAGCAAACGAGGGGGTCATTCTTATGATCGCTTCTAAATAAAAATGAAAAGAAATAATCAAACAAGTAGTCAAAAGTACTTACGTCCTCCAACTTCAGGGCATTCACGCCCCGTCGATAAACATCGTAAGAAGAGCGCTGACTCTTCCTACGGCACACCACCCAATCTCTCACGACCGGGTACGCCCTCGGCTTTGGCTCCGTCCTCTTGGGCGCGAAGCTGGGAAAGTAGGAGTACACCCACGCCTACAAAACAAAGATAATCATTTATGATCTTTCATAGTTTGACAGGAAAAGAAATGAGAAGGAAATAATGATCCTTCATAAATGCGAAAGGAAGGTTCATACCTCCAACAGCAGTCCAGGACTGACAGTAGCAGGAGACATCCTCTTCTCCATTGACTCAGGACGCACCATGGCCCTCATGTAGCGAGTGAGGACCGCAAAGCCAGGAGTAACCCAGTCCCACCGACCTAGGCTACTCAAGTCAGCAAGGAAGAGAAGAAGCTTCGTCGACAGCCTGTCCCCCTTGTCTCCGAGGTAAATCGAAGACAAGAACCACCACAACCATAAACGAGCCCTCTAATCAGCAGTGCAAGGAGGTGGAGGCACCATCCTCCCATCCATCCTCTCCCTCGCCGGGGTCCTACCTGCGAAGTAGTCCCTAACGTAGGTACTCGGCACCAACCCGGGAACGGTGGCATTACTCGTCACCAGGTTCCAGCCGATCAACTCTCTCGCCTCGGCCGAGTCTACTCTCATGGCCGTCAACGGCCACACCAAGGGCTCCTCTCCATACGGCAGGCCAGAGTCATGCCGTAGTCCTCCAGAGTGACCCCGACCTCTCTAAAAGGCATGTGAAAGGTCGAGGTCGTGTCCCAGTACCGATCAAGGAAAGCTCGGATCAGCCAAAGGTTAGCTCGAATCTTCCTCTCCTTGATCGCCCTCCACGCTCCAACCAAAGCTCTGAAGGCTCCCAGCTCGATGATGGCTTTCTCCTCCTCCGTCAGTCTCTTGTAGGCCTCCATCATCTTGGTGTAGCCGGAGAAGGACCTTAAGTTCCCGGTATCCTGTATCAATCCAGATCAAACGATATCTTTAGCACAAGATTAGCGAGAAATAAAACGGCAAGTGAATAAGGAAATGACGAGTTCGAGACTTACCAAACTCCTCACCGTCCTGTAAGACAGGTGGCTCTCTACTGCCCAAATGAGATGTCTACCATCCCATTTCTCGGCCCACTCGGGTGCCCCCACTAGCTGGCGACCACCACGTCCTACGTTGGCCCGCCTCGGGACCTCCTCAGCCTCCTCCTCAACAACCTCCCCTCTCTCACCCCCTACAAGAGCGAGAGAAGGGTCAAAGTCGACGTCCATGTCCATAAGAGCCCTCCCCGACGTAGAAGGAACGTCACCTGCAAAATTGAAGTAAATTAGGCCGCGTCAAATGACGACAAGCCTCGGTGAGTTTGTTTCAAGCCTTTCTTAAGCCCCGAAAATGGCCGTTTCTCGCTATCTTTGGCCATTTATTTCAAAACTCGACCACTAATGTGGTAAATCGGGTCAAGTCAAGTCTAAGTTCAAGCCTAGTCACGGGTTTAAGTCGAAATTTCGGCAGCATTTCGCTATAATAGCGATTATGCCCTAGAAAAGTGTCCTGAAAAAGCTGTCACAAATCAAAAATCCGATATGGTAAGAAGTTTACCCATTGCACAAGGGTTCCAAAAACCAAATTTCATCAAAAATGGACAATCCTATGGCCATTTTCGAAGCAATTTTCGAAACAGCTGAGAAACCGTCTCAATTTCGTTCAAATGCTCAATACTTGACGAAAATTCAAAAAGATTACATGGTTATGTTCCTAACATTGCCAATTATCCATTTCTAATGTCAATTTTACAAGAAAAATCCATTAGGGGAGAAAGCCCCAAATTTTCGACATATTTGGGTGTAAAAACCCTAATTTTTTCAATCAAAATCAAGCAAAAAACACGGATTAAAGCAAGGGTAAGACACATACCTCTATTAGTCATGATTAATGGTGAGAATTGATCAAGTTTTTGGCGAAATTTGGTCGGAATTTGAGAGAGTTTTAATAGAAATTGTGTTTTGTTTATTATGAAATAAACACGGTTTTTGCGAGTTTTTACTCAGACAGGGGTGAACTCGGGAAAGGACGCAGCACCTCCTGCGCCGCTTCCAAGAGTCGCAGCTCTTGCTACACCTCTTCCCCAGCTTCCCTCCAGCTCAATTTTCAAAAGTTCGTTATGAGTTCGTTATTTGTGGGCCCAATCTTTGTGCGCCTCTTGTCCAACACCTTATATCATATATTTGGTCTATTGGGCATTTATTTTGTCCGGGTCCGTATTTTTTCTAAAGCAGACTATGAACCATCGCAGTATTTTATCAGTCCGTGCAATTTTCAAAGCAGACTGCGAGACCGTCGCAGTATTTTATCAGTCCGTATTTCTTCTAAACAGACTGTGAACCGTCGCAGTATTTTATCTCCCAACAAGGATCATTCATCAGGACTTCGTTTGTAACAACGAACAGATTTCCCAAGGTGTTGAGACACACCTTCATCGATATCTTATTATTTTTCCCAGCGAGAGTTCAGGACAGCCGATTGCACTTCTTGAGAGTTCGCTTGAAGCCGACGCAAGCAAATTTCCCTCCCAGCAGTTTCTACCGACGTCCTGCTGTTCTCAACATTAATTTGTTTTAGACAGTTCTTCAGTAACCGTCATAATTCCTGTGACCCTCCTGCCTTCAGACATCAAGTTATCTTTAGACAAAAAAGTTTTGTCGAAGTGCTTTTAGTCCCGTTTCACCCAGGAGTCTAAGGTATGGTTTCTTCTTATGGCTGACGAGCTTCCTTACGTAGTCTAGTAGACATTAAACAACCCTCCCCGATAGTCAACAGACTCTAAAATGTTCCCGATGACAGGTCCTTGGCTCAGATCCCTTGAGCCGCCTCGCGTCGCCATAGTCGTCAGGTTGTAATATTCGATTGACCTGATGACTATACTTTGACTTTCGCCTTTTCCAAGCCTCAGTCAAAGTGGGGGCTCTGTAGATACCTCATTTCTGCACCTCCCGCCAACCACCTAGTGATGATTGGGCCGCATGTTTGGTACGCGGAATTATTTATGACAGTTCATAAGTTTATCGTTAAGTGATAACTCAAATACTTGTGTCTACCTCTTGGTTGTGATCTACGCGCTAATACGGTCGTTTTGACAGTAATTAGAGTTCATTTGGAGTCCGGGTAAAAAATCGCTTCATTTTCTAATAAACCGTTTAAAATGCCGAGTCGGAATGTCCTAGAATATTTCGGATTTTTATTCCATAAATTAATTTTATGTCTTTTGGTAAAATATATCCCAAAAATCTTATTTTAAGAAATAAGGAAGTTGAGATCCACCGCAATTCCATAAAAGAAACGCGTAATTCTTTCTTCCGCAGGAGGAAACCACTGGGGAAATGACGCAGCAGATGCTACGCCTCTTCCGAGGGTCGCAGCAGCTGTTGTGCCTCTTCCCCAGCTCATTTCTGCATGTTTTCAGATTTTTCCGTGATTTGTTTTCAAAGTTTGAGTCATTCCATAACTCTTCATATTTTTTATTATAAATAGGGACCTTCGTTCCACGTATTTTTCACGCGAGTGCCCGCCCTTCTCTTCTCCCTTTGCATTCTAAGACCGTGCTCTAAGCCTTTGACGTCTACGTGCTTGATCAATCGACCACGTAAGCCCAGATCATTTTGAGTACCAGTCACGTTGCATGACCGACCAATTTGACCATTACACATCAATCAACTTAATCTAAATCCTCTTACGAGGGCACTTTCTTCATACATTCAAGTCGAGCAATCACTAAAGCGTTAACTTAGTTAATCTCGTTTCGTCAAACATGTAAGTCTGAGAGTGTAAATCCCATCTTTTTTTATTATTTCATTTTTTTGCATCAATTAATATAAGGTTTACGTCAAAAGTATGTTTAAAACCGACTTATAAAACCCTTTTATTAAACTGCTTTTACGGATCAACAGTAACTAGACGTCGAGAAGAAACGCAGCAACTGATGCGCCTCTTCGAAGGGTCGCAGCATCTGCTGTGCCTCTTCCAGAGGCTGCCGCAGTTTCTGCTCTTCTTCTTCTTCCTCGGTTCTCTGTTGGTTTCGTTCCTTTTTGTTTTAATTTCTTATTTTCTTTCTTTCATTCACATATAATAAATTTTAATACATTCTTAATAATAATCATGTTTTATTTTACGGCTTAAATTCCTAATAATCGATATTTGCGGGTATTCGCCATTAAATCAAACGCGGGTTTTGGAGATTCGATTTGTTTATATCAAGTCTCTGGAATTTGACTTTTGTACATGTTTTCATCAGTTTATCACGTCTTTCAAATCGTTTCCGTCTCCATAATTAAACCTAGTTAGTTCTAACTCGTTTATAACTCGTTTTAATTAATTTTAATCCGTTCTAATTTGTATTTATCGCTTTTGTGACGGTCCCATATATAATTAACACGCTAAATCACTTTCACTTGAGTCGTATGTCGATAATCAACCTTTAAACATACCAACGAATATTAACAACTCGCAGTTCTGACTTCACAGCCATAACTCACCTCAGGAACAGACGCAAAGGATGCTGCGCCTCTTCCAAGGGACGCAGCAATGCTGCGCCTGTTCCGGGATGAGTTCTGTCTCTGAACTTCCGTTCTTGCTTTGACCTAAATCCTTTAATTACGTATTAATCGACTATTAGCCATAATATCACTCCTAATCTGTCCATATTTTCTAACCTTATTTATTTTCCTTTATTTTTCTCAAATCGCCCGTCTTAAGTATATTTTTGACGTAAATCAATTATATCATTGTAATTTTAATTATCATTATTTATTTATCATATTATTATGGATGATTTATTTGCTTGTTCTTTACATGTAATTAACCTAACTATCAACTTCGACCCCAATTGTTTGCTAAATTCTTTGTTCACCGACATAGTCTAATCTCACATGCTAGGATTAATCCATTGGATGTTTCATTGCATGCATATAATCGACAACATATCGAATATGAATAATTTCCCTAATCATTAGTAGAGGCCGCTATCGAGGCGGGCGGGATTGAGTGTTTAGTAAAAGGACTTCCTAATACGTACCCTCACCCCTTACTCCATATCTCTATGAACATCCGTGTTCATTGGCATCCACGAGAGTCATTCTAGACATAGAATGCTAAGGGTAACGAGTTCTTGGTGTTCATGTCACTACTTTGTGTCTTGACATGGCACGAGGTATTCGAACGGTTCCAATTTCCCATAAAAATTGGTGGCGACTCCACAAATGCAAACGCTTGTTCCCAAGCGCCCCCCGTGGGCCCCCGTGTCCACACTATAGAATGAAGTTCCACGCCTTACAATATATGATATCTTCCAAGCCTTGGGCCTGATGCATCCCCGTGTCTAGCTCAAGTCGACCCTTGGGCTCTGATACCACTTATTGAGACTGTCGCCTCCACCACTCCGTCACATTAGGATGATATTGTCCGTTTGGGCCAAGCCCGCATGGATTTGTGTTTGGGCTCCTCCCCAAAAGGCCTCGTACTAATAGAGTGGTGGGTCTCTTATAAACTAGGTAGAATTTCTCTTTATTTTCTAATGTG